>NW_028244873.1:0-65770 GCF_964263255.1 Lissotriton vulgaris
GGAGTGAAGAGATTCCCTGGATAGGGATCTTTTACTCCTATACCTCTTGTTAAGTCTGCTGAGGTTCCGTGACAATTAAAGTGGTGTTTTCGACTCGCTCGAATATGGACGAGTTTGGTATCTATGAACCGCAAATGACGAGTTTAGTGGGTGTACGCGTTTTCGCTACGCTGACCTGAACCGTTCATCTTGTTCGTGGGTTCTTCATCTGAACCCACGGGTTCCATTTTAGATACAGCAGCCATTTTGTCTCTTGCCCTCAAGTAGCCAGCAAATGGACACTGTCCGCTTCGTGACCCTGGGATTCCCAAGCTGTTGCGGAAGACATGTGTTTCTTTGAGGGTGTCTTTATGACGAGGGGGATGACACTGCAAAGGCAGATGGCCCCGCTCGAGGCTCATCTTGCCGTGCCGGTCTATTGTTTCAGCCGTGCATTCATTAGGCATGTCTCCTTTGATCCTGCAATTGTGTTTCCGATATCACCCCCTTACACTCTTTTCAATCTGTTGACTATCTTTGTCTTTCCTTGCACCTGTTTCTGTCTTCTTCCTTAACTCGTTTACAGCCGGAATGGAATGTACCAAAAGGTGGGATAATGTACTTTTACAGTTGGGAACCGATGATGCCACTGTAATTATGTTCCGGGACCCTGAATACATGAAAGCGACCCTTTTGAAAATTACTGTGGGAACTGAGTTGTAACCTTTTATTCGCCATGTTGTTCTATGACAGAAATCTGTATAAAAGGAGCGATCCACAGTTGCAATTTGAAGCAGTCTCCTAGAACCTACACGTGCTGTACTTCTTGTGACTTCTGTTTTCCCTGCAGTAAATAAACCTCGATATTTGACGCCGAAGGAAGTGTCCCGTGTCTCTGTCATTTGTACGCCGGAACAGGTAACCCACGAAGGTTTCAGGTGTTGTCCCCTGGCACCGCTGGGCCTTAGAAAAGCCCAGTCCTTCAGTTGGCGCCCATCGTTGGGCGACATCAGCGGTAACGGTCCAAAGCCCGAATATCGTGAGGAACTTCGTGTGAAATCTCCGAGGGAAGGTGCACCCCGCTTCATCGATCCTGTTGTCAAAACAAGTGGCCCGAAGACTTTTCCCGCGAAGATCCCCGCCTCCTGAGGGCTGCGACGGACTGATGCCCTGACTGTCGACCTGTTTTGGCGCCTGGTGTAGTCTTTGTACAGCGAGACGATTGACGGGCCTTCCTGGTGACGCCATTGCTCTTTCAGTTAAGTATTTGTGGGTCGCTCCCAGAGTCCTTAGTTGTTGTTGGTGCTTGGTTGTTTGCATGGTTCCATTGCTTTTGTGGTTCTTAGTATTTGGTTCTTAGTTGTTTTATTTGACGATTGCAATCGCCAAAGACCAAGGGTCTTGCATTTTTGCGAGGATATCGTAAATCGATAACCCTTGAAGTTTGTGAAACTCGGTTAGTGTGCACAATGCCTGGCCGTAGTACTTTGTTTAGTTGCTTTAAAGGTTGTGGTGGGGATTCCCGATTGGAGGACTCATGTCCGATACCTCCAGTTGGAACTCCGGTCTATGAGTTATATAGTCGCCATAGTGTGGGTCCTATTGCATATAATGATTGCTGGGTCCGCTACACTAAAGATGACGGTGTCCTTAGTTGGCCACCTCATGGTAGTTTTGAAACAGCAATTTTGGATAATCTCGAAGCAAAATTGTTCAAAAGGAAAGCAAGGCCGGCCATGTTCGATTCCTTTCGGTTATGGCGTAAAGAGGCCAAGCAGAAAGAAATCAATCCGCTTAAACGAAATGAGAGAGAAGGCATCGTTACGACGATGAGAAATACAGAGCAGTTTTAGCGAGACAAAGAAGAGAAGGAAAAGGAAGTCTTTGATAGATTACAACGTATGGCGGTGGATAAGTGTTATCCCATTCTACCATCGAGTATTGATAAGAAGGGAGAGGAAGCAGTAGAGGACCCTTTGTTGTCCTACCTACTGAAGTCGCCACCTCCATATGCACAGGATACTACAGCTCCTGTGGTTCCCCCTGTTCCTCAACCTGTTGTTCCGGCAGCTGCTGGTCAGCCTGTCGCTGGTCCTGTTCTTGCGAATCCTCTTGTCCCTATTCCTCTACCTGCTCCTGTTCCTACTGCTCCACTGCCAATACCTTCTCAACCTGCTGTTCCCGCTACTTCTGCTCTTGTGGCTACTCCTGCCGCTCCTGCTGCTCCTGTGTTTAGTCCTCATGGTGTTGCCCCTTTACTTCTCTCCTCTTCTCCGTCTGTTCGAAGACGCATTCCTAATGCTGTTGCTAATCTATATTCTCCTTTTGGACCGATTCTTTGGTCCGATGTTTCTGATGTTCCCCAACGACGAAGTCAGCTTCCTGGTGGTAGGGAACGTGATACGTTACTTAGGATGGCGCGTAATTGGATTAGGTATCCCCTTAAAAACACTCCGCGCATAATTTTTGAGACCTTCTCTCAATTCAATGAGCCCACACAGAGATTTGTGTTTGAGGAATTGTGCCAATGTTTACGTGAAGCGATAGCCAATGATGAGGTAAATGATGTACCGCTCGACGTAACTGAACTTCAGCTTCAGTTTTCAAGTGGTATGATTGTGGGTAGTAATGTTCGACGTGCTGTGGAACATCTTCTATCTTTTCGTCCTACTGTAATACCTCGAGCATTGTTTAAAGATGACACTGAGGAATGGATGGCAACGCCTGGTCAGTATCCCATGCGTGAAGTTCCACCAGTGTATATGCCAGGTAACCCTGGTGCTAACCCTCCGATCCTGCCACACTTCCAGAGAGTTTGGATACACCTCCCATGGAAGCGATCGGAAGTCTTGCAGGTGAAACAATCTTTGCCTGACCCCCGCAAAAATCCTGCAGGATACTATAAGGAGTTGTTTCAATTAGTGGATGCTACTATCATGAATCTTGCCGACATCAACATGTTGTTCGGCAACGTAGTACCTCAACCGGTTTGGGCGAAAATACGTCAAGAAGATCACGCAGCTGAGTTAGGTGGTGATTGGGCTGCACTTACAGCGGCTGATGCATTGCAGGTTGGTGGGGCTAAGCCTGAGCAGTTAATTACGGCTTTGCCTCAAAGGATCATTACCCTAATGAAGACACTAATGCCAGCAATGAAGGTTAATTGGGATAAACTGTCTGCGTGTAAGCAAAAGAAGGACGAGAGTGTCTCCGATTTCTTTACGAGATTTGAGGAGGCATTCATTGATCATAGTGGTCAAGATATGAGCACAGAGGGTGGTCAGAGGTTGTTTGTAGATAAATTTGTATTGAATCTGCTGCCTGACCTTAGCAACAAATTGAAGAATTCTGAGAGTTCGTGGGCTGTTTCTACCTCTGCTCAAATATTAGCCATGGCTCAATATTGCGAAAATAGGGAGAAGGAGGAAAATGATCGTGCAGATAAGAAAACGAAAGATCTCAAAACAAAAGTTCTGTTACAGCAAGCGTATCCTCCGCGCTCCAATCAAAATGATTCTCAGCAGCGGAATAGACCGCATTCACAATCTGCTAGGTCACAGTCGCGGAATGACTCTTCCACGCAGAGATCTATGCTCGGATATAACCAATGCGCATACTGTAGAGGTGAGGGCCATTTGAAGTTTGATTGTCCGGTTTTGCGCGACCGAAATAGTGGTGGTTCAGCTAGAGGAGGTCGTAGTGGTCCTCAACAGGCTTCGCGAGGTAGAGGTCGTGGTGTTACTCAGAATCAACATGAGCGTTCTAATAATTCATCTGATTCCAATAATTGTTTTGATCAGCGTGGTTCATCGTCAGGTAGATCTGCACAGTATCATGTGGATGATTATTACATCGAGCATGATATTGATGACGGTAACTACTAGGACAGCCACAGACAAAGAGAGGGAGTAGTATCAGTTCCGGTTGATCAGAGAGGGCCTTACGTCGCAGTTGCCACATCGGGCGTAGTTGAGCCTTTTCTGTTGGACACTGGTGCAGCGAAAAGTTCCATCATGCATTCGAAACTCCCTGGCGCACCTTCGTCTGGCTTAACGAATGTTTCCGTTGGATTCTCTGGCGCCCCCGTTAGCAATCCAGTTTCTAGTCCTTTGCCCCTTACTATTGGGCCTCGTGAGCTAAAAGCTCCTTTGATTTTGACTACTGGTTGTGGTGAAAATCTTTTGGGCCCGGATTTGCTGAAACGGTTATATGCAACCTTGTACTGTTCTCCTGCGGGAGTGGAGCTTACTTTGGTTCAGAGAGTGATCTCTCCTATGTATTTGTCATCTGATAAGCTCCCACCGGAATTGAGTTCTCTTCCTGCATCTTTGTGGGCAACAGGTCCCAATGACGTGGGCCTGCTTGACATCTCTCCTTATGTTGTTCAACTGAAATCGAATGTGCGATTACCACGTATTCCTCAGTATCGTATCTCCCTTGATGGTGAGCGGGCGTTGTTAGCGATCATCTATGATTTGATCGAGAAAGATGTTATCGAGGAAACTCGGGGAAACATGTGTAATAGTCCTGTGTTACCTATCTTGAAACGCACTGATCCATCCAAGCCTCCTGTTTACCATTTTGTTATTGACTTGCGGGAGGTGAACAAAATTGTGATTCCACAATTTCCTGTGGTGCCTGACATTACGGCCTTACTGACTCTGATTCCAGCCTCTGCTTCTTGGTTCTCAGTGACCGATTTGAAAATTGCTTTCTTTAGCATTCCGATTGCTGAGGAAAGCAGAGATCTATTTGGCTTCTCATTAGGAGGTCGCAGCTTTAGGTTTAAACGCGCTCCTCAGGGCTACTGTGAGAGTCCATCGATATACAGCCAAGCCCTGAAGATTCAACTTGATGCGTTTGTGTTACCGGCTGGTGCGTCCTTGATCCAGTATGTTGATGACTTGTTGGTGGCTGCTGACACAAAAGAGATCTGCAAAACTGCTACGGTATCGCTGTTGCAGCATCTCTGCGACTTACATCATAAGGTGTCACCTTCTAAACTACAATATTGTTGTCAAGAAGTAACCTATCTAGGTCACTTATTGTCAAAGGAGGGAAGAAGGTTGACCCCAGAGAGAATTGCAGCGATCGCTCGAATATGGACGAGTTTGGTATCTATGAACCGCAAATGACGAGTTTAGTGGGTGTACGCGTTTTCGCTACGCTGACCTGAACCGTTCATCTTGTTCGTGGGTTTCTTCATCTGAACCCACGGGTTCCATTTTAGATACAGCAGCCATTTTGTCTCTTGCCCTCAAGTAGCCAGCGAACGGACACTGTCCGCTTCGTGACCCTGGGATTCCCAAGCTCTTGCGGAAGACACGTGTTTCTTTGAGGGTGTCTATGACGAGGAGGATGACACTGCAAAGGCAGATGGCCCCGCTCGAGGCTCATCTTGCCGTGCCGGTCTATTGTTTCAGCCGTGCATTCATTAGGCATGTCTCCTTTGATCCTGCAATCGTGTTTCCGATATCACCCCCTTACACGCTTTTCAATCTGTTGACTATCTTTGTCTTTCCTTGCACCTGTTTCTGTCTTCTTCCTTAACTCGTTTACAGCCGGAATGGAATGTACCAAAAGGTGGGATAATGTACTTTTACAGTTGGGAACCGACGATGCCACTGTAATTATGTTCCGGGACCCTGAATACATGAAAGCGACCCTTTTGAAAATTACTGTGGGAACTGAGTTGTAACCTTTTGTTCGCCATGTTGTTCTATGACAGAAATCTGTATAAAAGGAGCGATCCACAGTTGCAATTTGAAGCAGTCGCCTAGAACCTACACGTGCTGTACTTGTGACTTCTGTTTTCCCTGCAGTAAATAAACCTCGATCTTTGACGCCGAAGGAAGTGTCCCGTGTCTCTGTCATTTGTACGCCGGAACAGGTAACCCACGAAGGTTTCAGGTGTTGTCCCCTGGCACCGCTGGGCCTTAGAAAAGCCCAGTCCTTCACTGCTTAGGGGTCTGTATGGGGTTATCCCATCTCCAGCCCCATGTAGGCTTAGTTTAGCCTGGCTAAGTACTCTCACTTGGACCTGGCTATCTCCATCTTCCTCAGAGTCTTCCTCCTCCACCTCCCCATCATCTATGGGAGTAGGGTAAGGGGCATCTTCTGTTGAGGGCAATTCCTCATCTGCATTACCTGAGGGGCCTGGGTTAGAGGCTTTCTGAACATAATTTTCTTCCATGAGCTCTATCAGGTGCTTGAGGGTAGGGTTGGAGCCTTGTTTTAACTTTCTTGATGTGTACAAGTGCCTTAAATCATGGAAAGTTAGGGTATCATATCTTGAAGCTGCCCTGGCAGGGTCACTTCCCACAGGGAGAATCACACTATGCTTTCCTGAGGTAGACATGATCTAGTGAGGTGTGATGTGTGCACCTACCTACACTAAGTGTTTCCTACTAGAACCTCCCTAGGAGTTGTGGTCAGGGTGTGCTAAGCCCTTTGCTCTACAACAACTTAGTTCAGTAGAATCCTCCGAAACGCGTAGGCAGAGCGGCGCTGTACTTACTGTGATGACTGTGGCATCTTGTTACTGCCTTCCAAATAAAGAGGTAAAAACAAAACGTTTGGTGTGGTGTCTCCACTGCGCGAGCAACTTCGTCTGGAATATATATATATATATATATATATATATATATATATATATATATTCTCTCCAAACAGGTTGCCCCCTGTAGGAATGCCACACTCAGAGGGGTTACCGCACACGTTTCACCGGTAGCAAAGGCACAGCCAGCAACATTCTTCCCTTGCAGGGCCATACGCGTTTCGAGCGCCCATGCGCTCTTGATCACTGGCAGACAAAACGGCTCAACAGCAAACAGATTACTTGCACGTGCATTTATTGAGTATGCAGAGTTCCGCCCTGTTGGGCTCAAGCAAGGCATTGTGGTATATGCAGTTCTGAATTTGCTTAACTCCGTGCAAAACCCGGGTGGGTGTCTCTGTGCGCCGTTCAAAATGTTAATCCCAAGTGGGTGAGGAAAATTGTCCAGCGCTGTGCAGTTGCCTATAATTCCAATGTAACAGGCCCCCTCCGCTCTCCATACCGCTCACAATCCAATGGCAGTGAAGACCCGCCAACACTCGCGGTGGGGCACTCCCGTGACCGGACCAGCCACAATTATTCTCTCCAAACAGGTTGCCCCCTGTAGGAATGCCACACTCAGAGGGGTTACCGCACACGTTTCACCGGTAGCAAAGGCACAGCCAGCAACATTCTTCCCTTGCAGGGCCATACGCGTTTCGAGCGCCCATGCGCTCTTGATCACTGGCAGACAAAACGGCTCAACAGCAAACAGATTACTTGCACGTGTATTTATTGAGTATGCCGAGTTCCGCCCTGTTGGGCTCAAGCAAGGCATTGTGGTATATGCAGTTCTGAATTTGCTTAACTCCGTGCAAAACCCGGGTGGGTGTCTCTGTGCGCCGTTCAAAATGTTAATCCCAAGTGGGTGAGGAAAATTGTCCAGCGCTGTGCAGTTGCCTATAATTCCAATGTAACAGGCCCCCTCCGCTCTCCATACCGCTCACAATCCAATGGCAGTGAAGACCCGCCAACACTCGCGGTGGGGCACTCCCGTGACCGGACCAGCCACAATTATTCTCTCCAAACAGGTTGCCCCCTGTAGGAATGCCACACTCAGAGGGGTTACCGCACACGTTTCACCGGTAGCAAAGGCACAGCCAGCAACATTCTTCCCTTGCAGGGCCATACGCGTTTCGAGCGCCCATGCGCTCTTGATCACTGGCAGACAAAACGGCTCAACAGCAAACAGATTACTTGCACGTGTATTTATTGAGTATGCAGAGTTCCACGGGAGTGCCCCACCGCGAGTGTTGGCGGGTCTTCACTGCCATTGGATTGTGAGCGGTATGGAGAGCGGAGGGGGCCTGTTACATTGGAATTATAGGCAACTGCACAGCGCTGGACAATTTTCCTCACCCACTTGGGATTAACATTTTGAACGGCGCACAGAGACACCCACCCGGGTTTTGCACGGAGTTAAGCAAATTCAGAACTGCATATACCACAATGCCTTGCTTGAGCCCAACAGGGCGGAACTCTGCATACTCAATAAATACACGTGCAAGTAATCTGTTTGCTGTTGAGCCGTTTTGTCTGCCAGTGATCAAGAGCGCATGGGCGCTCGAAACGCGTATGGCCCTGCAAGGGAAGAATGTTGCTGGCTGTGCCTTTGTTACCGGTGAAACGTGTGCGGTAACCCCTCTGAGTGTGGCATTCCTACAGGGGGCAACCTGTTTGGAGAGAATAATTGTGGCTGGTCCGGTCACGGGAGTGCCCCACCGCGAGTGTTGGCGGGTCTTCACTGCCATTGGATTGTGAGCGGTATGGAGAGCGGAGGGGGCCTGTTACATTGGAATTATAGGCAACTGCACAGCGCTGGACAATTTTCCTCACCCACTTGGGATTAACATTTTGAACGGCGCACAGAGACACCCACCCGGGTTTTGCACGGAGTTAAGCAAATTCAGAACTGCATATACCACAATGCCTTGCTTGAGCCCAACAGGGCGGAACTCTGCATACTCAATAAATACACGTGCAAGTAATCTGTTTGCTGTTGAGCCGTTTTGTCTGCCAGTGATCAAGAGCGCATGGGCGCTCGAAACGCGTATGGCCCTGCAAGGGAAGAATGTTGCTGGCTGTGCCTTTGCTACCGGTGAAACGTGTGCGGTAACCCCTCTGAGTGTGGCATTCCTACAGGGGGCAACCTGTTTGGAGAGAATAATTGTGGCTGGTCCGGTCACGGGAGTGCCCCACCGCGAGTGTTGGCGGGTCTTCACTGCCATTGGATTGTGAGCGGTATGGAGAGCGGAGGGGGCCTGTTACATTGGAATTATAGGCAACTGCACAGCGCTGGACAATTTTCCTCACCCACTTGGGATTAACATTTTGAACGGCGCACAGAGACACCCACCCGGGTTTTGCACGGAGTTAAGCAAATTCAGAACTGCATATACCACAATGCCTTGCTTGAGCCTAACAGGGCGGAACTCTGCATACTCAATAAATACACGTGCAAGTAATCTGTTTGCTGTTGAGCCGTTTTGTCTGCCAGTGATCAAGAGCGCATGGGCGCTCGAAACGCGTATGGCCCTGCAAGGGAAGAATGTTGCTGGCTGTGCCTTTGCTACCGGTGAAACGTGTGCGGTAACCCCTCTGAGTGTGGCATTCCTACAGGGGGCAACCTGTTTGGAGAGAATAATTGTGGCTGGTCCGGTCATGGGAGTGCCCCACCGCGAGTGTTGGCGGGTCTTCACTGCCATTGGATTGTGAGCGGTATGGAGAGCGGAGGGGGCCTGTTACATTGGAATTATAGGCAACTGCACAGCGCTGGACAATTTTCCTCACCCACTTGGGATTAACATTTTGAACGGCGCACAGAGACACCCACCCGGGTTTTGCACGGAGTTAAGCAAATTCAGAACTGCATATACCACAATGCCTTGCTTGAGCCCAACAGGGCGGAACTCTGCATACTCAATAAATACACGTGCAAGTAATCTGTTTGCTGTTGAGCCGTTTTGTCTGCCAGTGATCAAGAGCGCATGGGCGCTCGAAACGCGTATGGCCCTGCAAGGGAAGAATGTTGCTGGCTGTGCCTTTGCTACCGGTGAAACGTGTGCGGTAACCCCTCTGAGTGTGGCATTCCTACAGGGGGCAACCTGTTTGGAGAGAATAATTGTGGCTGGTCCGGTCACGGGAGTGCCCCACCGCGAGTGTTGGCGGGTCTTCACTGCCATTGGATTGTGAGCGGTATGGAGAGCGGAGGGGGCCTGTTACATTGGAATTATAGGCAACTGCACAGCGCTGGACAATTTTCCTCACCCACTTGGGATTAACATTTTGAACGGCGCACAGAGACACCCACCCGGGTTTTGCACGGAGTTAAGCAAATTCAGAACTGCATATACCACAATGCCTTGCTTGAGCCCAACAGGGCGGAACTCTGCATACTCAATAAATACACGTGCAAGTAATCTGTTTGCTGTTGAGCCGTTTTGTCTGCCAGTGATCAAGAGCGCATGGGCGCTCGAAACGCGTATGGCCCTGCAAGGGAAGAATGTTGCTGGCTGTGCCTTTGCTACCGGTGAAACGTGTGCGGTAACCCCTCTGAGTGTGGCATTCCTACAGGGGGCAACCTGTTTGGAGAGAATAATTGTGGCTGGTCCGGTCACGGGAGTGCCCCACCGCGAGTGTTGGCGGGTCTTCACTGCCATTGGATTGTGAGCGGTATGGAGAGCGGAGGGGGCCTGTTACATTGGAATTATAGGCAACTGCACAGCGCTGGACAATTTTCCTCACCCACTTGGGATTAACATTTTGAACGGCGCACAGAGACACCCACCCGGGTTTTGCACGGAGTTAAGCAAATTCAGAACTGCATATACCACAATGCCTTGCTTGAGCCCAACAGGGCGGAACTCTGCATACTCAATAAATACACGTGCAAGTAATCTGTTTGCTGTTGAGCCGTTTTGTCTGCCAGTGATCAAGAGCGCATGGGCGCTCGAAACGCGTATGGCCCTGCAAGGGAAGAATGTTGCTGGCTGTGCCTTTGCTACCGGTGAAACGTGTGCGGTAACCCCTCTGAGTGTGGCATTCCTACAGGGGGCAACCTGTTTGGAGAGAATAATTGTGGCTGGTCCGGTCACGGGAGTGCCCCACCGCGAGTGTTGGCGGGTCTTCACTGCCATTGGATTGTGAGCGGTATGGAGAGCGGAGGGGGCCTGTTACATTGGAATTATAGGCAACTGCACAGCGCTGGACAATTTTCCTCACCCACTTGGGATTAACATTTTGAACGGCGCACAGAGACACCCACCCGGGTTTTGCACGGAGTTAAGCAAATTCAGAACTGCATATACCACAATGCCTTGCTTGAGCCCAACAGGGCGGAACTCTGCATACTCAATAAATACACGTGCAAGTAATCTGTTTGCTGTTGAGCCGTTTTGTCTGCCAGTGATCAAGAGCGCATGGGCGATCGAAACGCGTATGGCCCTGCAAGGGAAGAATGTTGCTGGCTGTGCCTTTGCTACCGGTGAAACGTGTGCGGTAACCCCTCTGAGTGTGGCATTCCTACAGGGGGCAACCTGTTTGGAGAGAATAATTGTGGCTGGTCCGGTCATGGGAGTGCCCCACCGCGAGTGTTGGCGGGTCTTCACTGCCATTGGATTGTGAGCGGTATGGAGAGCGGAGGGGGCCTGTTACATTGGAATTATAGGCAACTGCACAGCGCTGGACAATTTTCCTCACCCACTTGGGATTAACATTTTGAACGGCGCACAGAGACACCCACCCGGGTTTTGCACGGAGTTAAGCAAATTCAGAACTGCATATACCACAATGCCTTGCTTGAGCCCAACAGGGCGGAACTCTGCATACTCAATAAATACACGTGCAAGTAATCTGTTTGCTGTTGAGCCGTTTTGTCTGCCAGTGATCAAGAGCGCATGGGCGCTCGAAACGCGTATGGCCCTGCAAGGGAAGAATGTTGCTGGCTGTGCCTTTGCTACCGGTGAAACGTGTGCGGTAACCCCTCTGAGTGTGGCATTCCTACAGGGGGCAACCTGTTTGGAGAGAATAATTGTGGCTGGTCCGGTCACGGGAGTGCCCCATCGCGAGTGTTGGCGGGTCTTCACTGCCATTGGATTGTGAGCGGTATGGAGAGCGGAGGGGGCCTGTTACATTGGAATTATAGGCAACTGCACAGCGCTGGACAATTTTCCTCACCCACTTGGGATTAACATTTTGAACGGCGCACAGAGACACCCACCCGGGTTTTGCACGGAGTTAAGCAAATTCAGAACTGCATATACCACAATGCCTTGCTTGAGCCCAACAGGGCGGAACTCTGCATACTCAATAAATACACGTGCAAGTAATCTGTTTGCTGTTGAGCCGTTTTGTCTGCCAGTGATCAAGAGCGCATGGGCGCTCGAAACGCGTATGGCCCTGCAAGGGAAGAATGTTGCTGGCTGTGCCTTTGCTACCGGTGAAACGTGTGCGGTAACCCCTCTGAGTGTGGCATTCCTACAGGGGGCAACCTGTTTGGAGAGAATAATTGTGGCTGGTCCGGTCACGGGAGTGCCCCACCGCGAGTGTTGGCGGGTCTTCACTGCCATTGGATTGTGAGCGGTATGGAGAGCGGAGGGGGCCTGTTACATTGGAATTATAGGCAACTGCACAGCGCTGGACAATTTTCCTCACCCACTTGGGATTAACATTTTGAACGGCGCACAGAGACACCCACCCGGGTTTTGCACGGAGTTAAGCAAATTCAGAACTGCATATACCACAATGCCTTGCTTGAGCCCAACAGGGCGGAACTCTGCATACTCAATAAATACACGTGCAAGTAATCTGTTTGCTGTTGAGCCGTTTTGTCTGCCAGTGATCAAGAGCGCATGGGCGCTCGAAACGCGTATGGCCCTGCAAGGGAAGAATGTTGCTGGCTGTGCCTTTGCTACCGGTGAAACGTGTGCGGTAACCCCTCTGAGTGTGGCATTCCTACAGGGGGCAACCTGTTTGGAGAGAATAATTGTGGCTGGTCCGGTCATGGGAGTGCCCCACCGCGAGTGTTGGCGGGTCTTCACTGCCATTGGATTGTGAGCGGTATGGAGAGCGGAGGGGGCCTGTTACATTGGAATTATAGGCAACTGCACAGCGCTGGACAATTTTCCTCACCCACTTGGGATTAACATTTTGAACGGCGCACAGAGACACCCACCCGGGTTTTGCACGGAGTTAAGCAAATTCAGAACTGCATATACCACAATGCCTTGCTTGAGCCCAACAGGGCGGAACTCTGCATACTCAATAAATACACGTGCAAGTAATCTGTTTGCTGTTGAGCCGTTTTGTCTGCCAGTGATCAAGAGCGCATGGGCGCTCGAAACGCGTATGGCCCTGCAAGGGAAGAATGTTGCTGGCTGTGCCTTTGCTACCGGTGAAACGTGTGCGGTAACCCCTCTGAGTGTGGCATTCCTACAGGGGGCAACCTGTTTGGAGAGAATAATTGTGGCTGGTCCGGTCACGGGAGTGCCCCACCGCGAGTGTTGGCGGGTCTTCACTGCCATTGGATTGTGAGCGGTATGGAGAGCGGAGGGGGCCTGTTACATTGGAATTATAGGCAACTGCACAGCGCTGGACAATTTTCCTCACCCACTTGGGATTAACATTTTGAACGGCGCACAGAGACACCCACCCGGGTTTTGCACGGAGTTAAGCAAATTCAGAACTGCATATACCACAATGCCTTGCTTGAGCCCAACAGGGCGGAACTCTGCATACTCAATAAATACACGTGCAAGTAATCTGTTTGCTGTTGAGCCGTTTTGTCTGCCAGTGATCAAGAGCGCATGGGCGCTCGAAACGCGTATGGCCCTGCAAGGGAAGAATGTTGCTGGCTGTGCCTTTGCTACCGGTGAAACGTGTGCGGTAACCCCTCTGAGTGTGGCATTCCTACAGGGGGCAACCTGTTTGGAGAGAATAATTGTGGCTGGTCCGGTCACGGGAGTGCCCCACCGCGAGTGTTGGCGGGTCTTCACTGCCATTGGATTGTGAGCGGTATGGAGAGCGGAGGGGGCCTGTTACATTGGAATTATAGGCAACTGCACAGCGCTGGACAATTTTCCTCACCCACTTGGGATTAACATTTTGAACGGCGCACAGAGACACCCACCCGGGTTTTGCACGGAGTTAAGCAAATTCAGAACTGCATATACCACAATGCCTTGCTTGAGCCCAACAGGGCGGAACTCTGCATACTCAATAAATACACGTGCAAGTAATCTGTTTGCTGTTGAGCCGTTTTGTCTGCCAGTGATCAAGAGCGCATGGGCGCTCGAAACGCGTATGGCCCTGCAAGGGAAGAATGTTGCTGGCTGTGCCTTTGCTACCGGTGAAACGTGTGCGGTAACCCCTCTGAGTGTGGCATTCCTACAGGGGGCAACCTGTTTGGAGAGAATAATTGTGGCTGGTCCGGTCACGGGAGTGCCCCACCGCGAGTGTTGGCGGGTCTTCACTGCCATTGGATTGTGAGCGGTATGGAGAGCGGAGGGGGCCTGTTACATTGGAATTATAGGCAACTGCACAGCGCTGGACAATTTTCCTCACCCACTTGGGATTAACATTTTGAACGGCGCACAGAGACACCCACCCGGGTTTTGCACGGAGTTAAGCAAATTCAGAACTGCATATACCACAATGCCTTGCTTGAGCCCAACAGGGCGGAACTCTGCATACTCAATAAATACACGTGCAAGTAATCTGTTTGCTGTTGAGCCGTTTTGTCTGCCAGTGATCAAGAGCGCATGGGCGATCGAAACGCGTATGGCCCTGCAAGGGAAGAATGTTGCTGGCTGTGCCTTTGCTACCGGTGAAACGTGTGCGGTAACCCCTCTGAGTGTGGCATTCCTACAGGGGGCAACCTGTTTGGAGAGAATAATTGTGGCTGGTCCGGTCATGGGAGTGCCCCACCGCGAGTGTTGGCGGGTCTTCACTGCCATTGGATTGTGAGCGGTATGGAGAGCGGAGGGGGCCTGTTACATTGGAATTATAGGCAACTGCACAGCGCTGGACAATTTTCCTCACCCACTTGGGATTAACATTTTGAACGGCGCACAGAGACACCCACCCGGGTTTTGCACGGAGTTAAGCAAATTCAGAACTGCATATACCACAATGCCTTGCTTGAGCCCAACAGGGCGGAACTCTGCATACTCAATAAATACACGTGCAAGTAATCTGTTTGCTGTTGAGCCGTTTTGTCTGCCAGTGATCAAGAGCGCATGGGCGCTCGAAACGCGTATGGCCCTGCAAGGGAAGAATGTTGCTGGCTGTGCCTTTGCTACCGGTGAAACGTGTGCGGTAACCCCTCTGAGTGTGGCATTCCTACAGGGGGCAACCTGTTTGGAGAGAATAATTGTGGCTGGTCCGGTCACGGGAGTGCCCCATCGCGAGTGTTGGCGGGTCTTCACTGCCATTGGATTGTGAGCGGTATGGAGAGCGGAGGGGGCCTGTTACATTGGAATTATAGGCAACTGCACAGCGCTGGACAATTTTCCTCACCCACTTGGGATTAACATTTTGAACGGCGCACAGAGACACCCACCCGGGTTTTGCACGGAGTTAAGCAAATTCAGAACTGCATATACCACAATGCCTTGCTTGAGCCCAACAGGGCGGAACTCTGCATACTCAATAAATACACGTGCAAGTAATCTGTTTGCTGTTGAGCCGTTTTGTCTGCCAGTGATCAAGAGCGCATGGGCGCTCGAAACGCGTATGGCCCTGCAAGGGAAGAATGTTGCTGGCTGTGCCTTTGCTACCGGTGAAACGTGTGCGGTAACCCCTCTGAGTGTGGCATTCCTACAGGGGGCAACCTGTTTGGAGAGAATAATTGTGGCTGGTCCGGTCACGGGAGTGCCCCACCGCGAGTGTTGGCGGGTCTTCACTGCCATTGGATTGTGAGCGGTATGGAGAGCGGAGGGGGCCTGTTACATTGGAATTATAGGCAACTGCACAGCGCTGGACAATTTTCCTCACCCACTTGGGATTAACATTTTGAACGGCGCACAGAGACACCCACCCGGGTTTTGCACGGAGTTAAGCAAATTCAGAACTGCATATACCACAATGCCTTGCTTGAGCCCAACAGGGCGGAACTCTGCATACTCAATAAATACACGTGCAAGTAATCTGTTTGCTGTTGAGCCGTTTTGTCTGCCAGTGATCAAGAGCGCATGGGCGCTCGAAACGCGTATGGCCCTGCAAGGGAAGAATGTTGCTGGCTGTGCCTTTGCTACCGGTGAAACGTGTGCGGTAACCCCTCTGAGTGTGGCATTCCTACAGGGGGCAACCTGTTTGGAGAGAATATATATATATATATATATATATATATATATATATATATATATATATATATATATATATATATATATATATATATATATATATATATATATATATATATATTAACTTTCTTCTTCACCATTCAATCAATGCCATTTATAAAGCGCACTACATACCCGTAGGGTCTCAAGGCGCCATTTAGATTCTAGCACGAAATTTAACCAACTTCACTTTTATATAACACTTCAAAATACACTACCATGTACTCTCACCGGAGGCTTCTGAGTGGAGAGATACAAAGCTACAATTGTAAGAGAATTGAGATAATCAGACTCTAAACATCCTTTTAAGATCATGGAAATTTGACATCACACGAAAGACTCTGATCATACAAGTAGAAGTACTGCAATTAGAACATATAAGAACAATGAATTGTTTATGTTACTTACAAATGTACAGAATTTTAATTGTATATAAATAGAAAATATAGTTTTTAAAAAATTCCTAATTATGTATAGATTTGAATTTGCACTATATTTATATACAATATTGAATTGCTCATTGCACATAAAAGCACAATTTGCACTTATGTTATTTATACCGTAATAACTGTGGCGAATTTTGCACAAGAAAACTTGCACAAAATGATGTACTGTATTGCGTGATTTGCACATATTCATGCGAAATTGCACAAAGTAACAGACAAATTAAAAAATTTAAATGTACAATACTTGTAAAGAGAAAAACTCAAATCTGGTATTATACCAATATCACAAGTGAGATGTCAAAATGTAGCATTGTTTGCACTATAATATGAGCACTGCCACTTTAAGTTTGCATCACGAAAAAATGAAAAAAGTGAGAAATGTTGGCATTTAAGGAATCAGGTGTCCTTTCCCTGTGTCATGTGATCAAGGTAAGTTGTGTACCGAAACACGTAATGGCCGACGGAACAACAGCTGAATAAATAGGTAATTTTGGCACCATCCTGGGCCTGTGCTCCACTGTCACGCTTCCCCGACCGCTGGTAGACACTGACTGCCCAAATACTCGCTCAAGGGACTAGAAACTACAAATCCCATGATCCTCGGGGCGGCGCGCTATAGTGACGCATCGCTCCGGGGAAAAGAGCATTTAGCGTGCATTCAGGCAGAACGCGCTGCCGATTATTTGTTCTTGTGGTGTTTATACTTGTCTGGAGGATCGGTGATTTCCAAATCACGTTGGATTACTTGGCAGAGGCTTAGGAAGCGCCTACCTGGATTTACTGGATGGAACGGTCCCAAGCGTGGGAACGCTTTACTTTGGATATTTTGGCGGAGGCTTAGGAAGCGCCTAGCTACAGGTATGAGTGGGGCTTGCTTCGAGGGTGTGAGAGTCGGGAGTCCAGTGGATTAATGGCTGGGGCTTAGGAAGCGCCTACATCGTACGCCAACAGTTTTCGGTCTTTTTTTTTCTTGGTTCAAGGTGGTGCATACTGTGTTCAAGGGTCCGGGGCCCTGTTCATTTCCCTGCAATCTATTGACATTATTACCTTGTGGATCTGTGAAAGTATTGAACGCTAGTAGTGACTACTTACCAGATTGATATTCCTGACTATTGCGGTTCATTAGTGTTGGGAACAAAACTTTACTTTTGGATCTTCCTATTTTTTCCTGAGCTGCTGATATTATTTGGTTGTTAGAACTTTCGTTTTCAATTCCTTGTGGAGGGAACCAAGTGCGTTAGTGACACTCCAGGTGACAGAGTTATGTACACCTATAAGACACTGCTTCGTGCATGAAGTAATGCACAAGCTATTTCCTACAATAACAATACTTAAGGAGTCTAGAGGTATAGAATTGGTGGTCTTCAGTTTCCAGAGGATCGTTGGGTATTCTTTATCCCTTCAGGGGTAGGTGTAGTTTCTTGTGAAACAAATCCAAGAAGAGATACTAAGTGGTGGGGGTAACTAGTTACTAAGAGGCTGTTATTTCTCATTACAGTAACCTTGGGGGATGAGGAGTTATCCATTTCCTTACCTCTTATATCCCAGTACTCCTGAACGATTATGCAGGTGAGGAAAGAGTAACATGGTTAGTTGTTGTTCAATCTAGTAAGCCCAACACCACTTATTCCGTGTTTTGTATATTACAGATTTCCGGTTCCAGCAGCCCAGCAGTTCCCCTCCGTACCTTATATTTTCCCCCGCTTGATCTCCTTAACAGTCTGTGTACTAATAGTGTCAGACTTGGGATGATCTAGAGGTGGGCCCCTTTATAGCATCGGTACAATCCTGGGGATACATCACATCGGAACCTGACAGAATAATCGGCCCAAGTATTAGTATCCCCCCGGTTGTAGTGATAAAGGATGGCCTCCTTGGAGTACGTGCTGGCAGCTTTAGGCCTTGTACAGGCTGAACTTGCGGCCTCACGTCAAGAAACGGCAGCGTTACAAGCAAGGGTTGACGCATTGCAGCGTAATCCTTTTGAAGTAGGGGCTCCTCAACCTGCATCAGTGGTGGTGGAAATGCCTTCTCCAGTCCCTTTTGCCCCTCCAGAAAGATTCCTAGGTGACCGAAAAAAGGTGCAAGTGTTTATGACACAAGTGATGTTACATTTCACTTGTAAACCCAAATTTTTCTTGACCAATCAGTCTAGGGTTTCCTTTTTGATTTCGTACTTGGGGGTAGAGGCAGCACAGTGGACAGTCCCTATCATAAAGTGTAATGATCCCATACTGTATGACTGGGATTTGTTTAAAGTAGAGTTTGAAAAGACATTCGACAGGCGAGCAGAAACATTCTCAGCAGACAAAGAATTGCTTGTGCTTAAGCAAGGATCATCTGATTTAGTCACTTACCTGAACCATTTTAGAAGGCTCGTAGCAGAAACGGAGTGGCCTGAAGCAAAACAAACCGTTTTGTTTTATCAAGGACTCACTGAGAACTTAAAAGATGTCATAACCCAGGTCGGTCCTCAACCCACAACCTGTGCTGCTCTGATCGAATTGGCATTGAGGCTGGACCATCGTTTACGGGAACGTAAAGGAGACCATGGCAGAAAAGATGGACCGCTGTTCGTTGGTGAGAAACAGACTGGTGGAGAAAAATCTGAAGGAAAAACAGAGCCTATGGAAATAGGAGTGGTCCGCTCTCCATTGACGCTCAGTGAAAGAGAACATCGTCCCAAATTTGGGTTATGTCTTTATTGCGGGAAGAAAGGACATTTCTTGCGTGAATGCCCTGTAAAACCTAAAGGAGGTCGGTTTCGTCCTGGTCAAGTGGCTGCTTCTTCAGTCGAAAAAGGGTTGGAAAACTCCAATGCTTGAGTATACCAGAAGGGAGTAACTCAAGCAAACAATTCATCCCTTCTGTGAAAGGCGAAGATACTGTTGGAAAGAAGTTGTTCTTTTTGGAAATGGAGTTATGGATTGATCAAACCCCGAAACGCATCAGAGTCATGGTGGATTCAGGAGCTACGGGCTGTTTTATGGATAAAGAAGAGGCGCGTAGACTGGGAGTAACACCTATAACGAAACAAGTTCCAGAAGTGGTGTTTGCAGTAGACGGACATGAATTGGAATCAGGACCAATAAATCAACACACTCCGGAGTATGAGCTTTGGTATGGAGGTTACCATAAAGAATATCTTTCGTTTAATCTCATTCATGCTCCACGTTATGAAGTGATATTGGGACTCCCCTGGTTGAAAAAACACGAACCCACAGTACAGTGGGCTGAGCAGTCTCTGGATTTACAATCTGACTTTTGTCAAGAACATTGTAATGTGGAGAATCCCTGTCCATCTACCATCCTTGCGACCATGCATGCCATCAATACCGCTGCCGAAAAGGAAGTAGTGTTGCCAAGCTGTTATCGGAAGTTTGTGGAAGTATTCAGTGAAAGTAAGGCTGAGGTGTTACCGCCACATAGAGAATACGACTGTCGAATAGATTTGGTACCCGGAGCTGTGATTCCTTGTGGTCGAATCTATGCAATCTCTCAACCGGAAACTACGCACCTCAAGGAATATCTGGATAAGCTACTACAGCTAGGATTCATTCGGCCTTCTAGGTCCCCAGCGGCCTCTCCGCTTTTTTTTATACCGAAAGCGAATGGAGAGCTGCGTTGCTGCATCGACTTCAGAGCATTAAATGCGGTTACAATCCGGAATCAATACCCATTGCCTTTAATTCCAGTTCTTCTGGAGCAAGTCCGATCGGCACAAATCTATACCAAATTGGATCTAAGGGGCGCATACCATTTGGTTCGGATGAGAGAAGGCGACGAATGGAAAACGGCCTTAAAGACGCGGTATGGACTTTTTGAATATCTCGTAATGCCCTTTGGGCTCTGTAATGCCCCTGCCTCTTTTCAGTTTTTTTTAATGAAGTGCTACGCGAGTTTTTGGACATCTTTGTTGTTGTATACATAAATGACATCTTGATTTATTCGGACACTGAGCTAGAATACCAGGGTCATGTATGTCGAGTTCTCCAAGCCTTACAACAGAACCATTTGTATTGTAAACTGACAAAATGCGAATTTCACGTCACCACTGTGGAGTTTTTGGGAGTCATGCTCACTCCATCAGGTCAGGTTATGGCGGAGAGGAAGGTGCAAGCGATTGTGGATTGGCCGAGACCAAAGTGTGTTAAAGATATTCAAAGTCTCTTAGGATTTGCGAATTTCTACAGAAGATTTATATCGCATTTTTCAGAGATGGTAACTCCACTCACAAAACTGACAAGAAAGAACATCCCTTTTGTGTGAAGTGTTGCTGAACAAAAGGTGTTTGATTTATTGAAAGAAGCTTTTGTCACCGCCCCAGTACTTACGCATGCAAACCCTGAAATTCCATTTGTGGTAGAAGCCGATGCCTCCGAGATGGCCATAGGGGCAGTGCTATCCCAAAGAAAAGAGAGCACAGGACATCTCCATCCCATAGCCTTTATGTCACGCAAACTAAATGCAGCTGAACAAAACTACACAATAGCTGAAAAAGAATTGTTAGCGATTAAGGATGCATTTGCTGAATGGAGACACTGGTTAATGGGAGCGTCTCATCAAATCACTGTGTATATGGACCATCGCAATTTACAGTTTTTAAGGGCAGCCAGACATCTTACTCCCAGACAACTCAGATGGATGTTATTTTTTGCAGAATTTCATTTTATCGTCACCTTTCGTCCAGGAAGCGAAAACAGGAAGGCGGA
This sequence comes from Lissotriton vulgaris, assembly GCF_964263255.1. NCBI lineage: Eukaryota > Metazoa > Chordata > Amphibia > Caudata > Salamandridae > Lissotriton > Lissotriton vulgaris. Next base: position 21,071 of record NW_028244873.1, read on the forward strand.
TGCTCTGACCCGCCAGGAAAATAACCCATTGTAACGATGCCACCTGAAAAGAGCATCATCGAACCACAGAAAATAGTGGGAGTGATACGTCTGGAAGACTTCCTCCAGAAAACCAAGAGAGGGATTCAGACATTCGAATGGAAAACTTGGATTCGAATGCATCCGGAGTGGAAACTTAAACAAGGGTTACCCATGAAAGGCCAACAGATGCTGCTACCCACCCTGAGTTTACGTAAAAAGGCATTCGAATGGTGTCACAACCTTCCCTGTGCAGGCCATACTGGAGGACAAAAGACTTTGGAAAAGATGTTGAGGAAATTCTGGTGGCCTACCATTCGTCCAGACGTATTTGCATTGGTAAAAAGCTGTTCCATCTGTTCGCAAGCCAAGAGTGATCATCGTCCTACCCAGGGGCTCTTGCAAGTCATGCCTACTCCAACGATTCCCTGGGAGAGGTTCTCAGTCGACTTTGTGGTGGGGTTGCCTAAAGATCAAGGTATGACAGCCATCATCGTAGTGGTGGATTACTTAACTAAGATGGGGCATTTCATTTCATGTAAGCAAGTACCAACCGCTGGTCAGCTAGCTCAGCTTTTGCTCCAACATATAGTCAGGTTACATGGGCTTCCTCGTTCCATAGTGTCTGATAGGGGGACGCAATTTACGGCGAAATTTTGGCAGACATGGTGTGAGAAACTTTGTATTTCTTCCTCTCTCTCCACAAGCTTTCACCCCCAAACTGACGGTCAGACCGAAAGGTTGAATCAAACGCTCAAGCAATATCTGAGATGTTTCGTTGACACCACCACTGACGCATGGGTTGATTTGCTGTGGGCCGCTGAAGTGGCGTACAATGATGCAATTCATACCTCCACTCAGTACACTCCTTTCTATTGTTCCTACGGGTTTCACCCCAGATTTGCCCCTTTGAGTTTGCCCTCTGTTACGGCAAACATTCCTACATTGCACTCCCGATTGGTTACTATCCAAAATACTGTGATACAAGCACGGAATAACCTGGAGAAAGCTAAAAGAAGGTATAAGATGCAGGCAGATAAACATCGTAAAGCATGTCCAGAATACAAAAGAGGGGATTGGGTGTGGCTATCCACTCGGAACATTCGTTTTCGCAGATACAGTGTTTTTAATCCTAGGTTTATAGGTCCTTATAAAGTGATCAAGCATATAAACCCTGTGGCTGTGAAATTGCATCTTCCAACTCATTTCCGGATCCATCCGGTTTTCCATGTGTCTCTTCTGAAACCTGCCAAAGGTCCTCGCAATAAGCCCCCTGTGCCTGTGAGGGTGCAACAAGATGTTGAGTATGAGGTGCGTAGGATTCTGGATGCTAGGAGAGTGAGAGGCAAATTACAGTACTTGATATCCTGGAAGGGGTATGGTCCTGAGGAGGATTCATGGGAGCCTGTTGCAGCGGTGCATGCTCCAAGACTGGTGCGTTTGTTTCATCAACAGCATCCGGGCAAGCCTGGTGGCAGTCAGTGAGTGTCGGAGAGGGGGGTGTACTGTCACGCTTCCCCGACCGCTGGTAGACACTGACTGCCCAAATACTCGCTCACGGGACTAGAAACTACAAATCCCATGATCCTTGGGGCGGCGCGCTGTAGTGACACGTTGCGCCGGGGAAAAGAGCATTTAGCGTGCATTCAGGCAGAACGCGCTGCCGATTATTTGTTCTTGTGGTGTTTATACTTGTCTGGAGGATCGGTGATTTCCAAATCACGTTGGATTACTTGGCAGAGGCTTAGGAAGCGCCTACCTGGATTTACTGGATAGAACGGTCCCAAGCGTGGGAACGCTTTACTTTGGATATTTTGGCGGAGGCTTAGGAAGCGCCTAGCTACAGGTACGAGTGGGGCTTGCTTCGAGGGTGTGAGAGTCGGGAGTCCAGTGGATTAATGGCTGGGGCTTAGGAAGCGCCTACATCGTACGCCAACAGTTTTCAGGTCTTCTTTTTTCTTGGTTCAAGGTGGTGCATACTGGGTTCAGGGGTCCGGTGCCCTGTTCATTTCCCTGCACTCTATTGACATTATTACCTTGTGGATCTGTGAAAGTATTGAACGCTAGTAGTGACTACTTACCAGATTGATATTCCTGACTATTGCGGTTCATTAGTGTTGGGAACAAAACTTTACTTTTGGATCTTCCTATTTTTTCCTGAGCTGCTGATATTATTTGGTTGTTAGAACTTTCGTTTTCAATTCCTTGTGGAGGAAACCAAGTGCGTTAGTGACACTCCAGATGACAGAGTTATGTACACCTATAAGACAATACTTTGTGCATGAAGTAATGCACAAGCTATTTCCTACAATAACAATACTTAAGGAGTCTAGAGGTATAGAATTGGTGGTCTTCAGTTTCCAGAGGATCGTTGGGTATTCTTTATCCCTTCAGGGGTAGGTGTAGTTTCTTGTGAAACAAATCCAAGAAGAGATACTAAGTGGTGGGGGTAACTAGTTACTAAGAGGTTGTTATTTCTCATTACAGTAACCTTGGGGGATGAGGAGTTATTCATTTCCTTACCTCTTATATCCCAGTACTCCTGAATGATTATACAGGTGAGGAAAGAGTAACATGGTTAGTTGTTGTTCAATCCAGTAAGCCCAACACCACTTATTCCGTGTTTTGTATATTACAGATTTCCGGTTCCAGCAGCCCAGCAGTTCCCCTCCGGACCTTCTATTTTCTCCCGCTTGATCTCCTTAACAGTCTGTGTACTAATAGTGTCAGACTTGGGATGATCTAGAGGTGGGCCCCTTTATAGAATCGGTACAATCCTGGGGATACATCACAGCGGAACCTGACATCCACATTCTTTCCGTGAGAGAAGGCGCAAGCATCCAGCTCGTGGGAGTGGAGTGGTGTGGATATATATATATATATATATATATATTCAATGAAAAAACCATTGGTTTTAGGCCATATATAGTTAGGGATTTGCATTTACAAAACCTTATTTTACTCGCATAAAACCATTGAAATTCCATATATAGTTATAAGCGCTAACTATATATCGCGCACCCGCAATCCACTGCTGATGATGTCACATATTACATCATTCATGACATGGTTAGTGACATCACTGATGACATCACTGATGACATCTCAAATGACATCACTGATGACATCACTGATTACAACATCCAGTGACTGTATGTTTCTGTAAAGTTAAAATATGTTTTACATATTGAAGAATGAGTGGATATATAAGTGTCTGGATGAAGGATTTACTAGGTGCATGACTGACTGATTGAGTGAGTGATTAAATGTGTCTCACTGAGTGCATGGGTTAGTGACTAAACTGTTTTAATTTGTGCATCATTATATCTGTTGTTCTACAAACTGCTGCATATGTTGATCAGTAGCTATATGAGTAACTGTATGGGTTATTGATTGGTTGTCCAAGTATTTGTATGGGAAACTGAGTGTGTGTGTATGGGTGGCTGGAAGGTGTGTGACTCTGTACATAGATGTGTGAGTAGTTGATTCACTATATGTATAGACTCAAAAGTGCATGTGCAAACAGCTGTATGGGCGGTTGACTGTGCATGAGTGTATTAGTGAGTGAATGGATATCTCAGTGCTACATGTCAAATTAAGTACATATGTAAAACACAGTACATGTGAGAGTTGACATCTATAAATAACTGTGCATAAGAGCCAGTGAATGTGTGAGTGGCTGTATGGATCATTGTGAACATGTATCAGAGATTGTATAAGAGAGTAAAGTAAATATGTGTTAGTATATGTTTGAATAAGTAAGGTGTGTATAACTGTATAGTTGAGAAAATGGAGGTGTGATTGATTTTTGACATAACTGACTAGGTGTGTGAGTAACTCCATGGATGAGTGACAGTCTGTGACTGTCTGTTTACACTGATTGTATCTAAGGTTATATTAGAGTCTGAAGAGGTTCATGGTATTATCACATGAATGATATCATCAGTGATGTTATCAGTCATGTCAAATGAGATGTTTTCAGTGATGTCATCAGTGATGTCATTTGAGATGTCATCAGTGATGTCATCAGTGATGTCACTAACCATGTTGAGGTAATATAAATTTTATGGTCATGTTGTGTTCCCTAGCGAGTACCCCACCGACTCCATGTACGAGTTAAAAGTGCATGTAACTTCCCTCCTGTACCAGCTATGAAGACGCAAATACATTTGCGTCCAACGTTAACTTGTCCTCTTTCAGACCCACCATGAATGGGTTGATGGTCCGTTCCTAAGTATGCTATGCCAACGTCTTTTTGAAGTGTACTCCTACGTTTTTCAGCCTGGCTGAAAGTAGGCCCTGAATCTCTGCCATCGAGCCTCTTTTTCTGGCTTCTGACTGCGAGGGCCTCTGCCCAAGCAGCCCCGTACCCGTGAACTCTGACTTACTTCTAGCGCGGCCCTCCGTGCTCAGCTCAGCCTGCTGCCTGCCAAGATTGACTATAACCTTCGAGTTATCTGTTTTCCTCCCCGAAGATACATTCCAGCCTGCTAGCTTCAGTAAACATCCCTCCCCAGCTACAGGGCTAAAGGGCCGACCTGTCTTTATGCAAGTAATTCATAGCCTCTGTTGCCATGCTTCCATGGAAGGCCCCATGCCCCCACGCTTCTCATACAGACATTCAGGCGCTTATACACGCACTCACAGCAAGTATAGAATAGCTTCTGCTCTAGAGACCTTTCTGCCCAGATAGCTTAGTTCCTAAACATCAGATATCAGATATGATAGAAGCACAAGTTGATCTGACATGCCAGACTTCTGTCTCTTTCCGCCAGTGTAAATGTCAAGTCCCCTGCACCCCGTCTATCACACGTCATGCAGCTGCGCGCGCATCCAAGCTTCCGATTTCTGCTGACATTGCAACATTCTGTTAGCACCACCCCTTGGTGCCACCCACTTGCGTCACCTATCAGTGACGTTTCTAGCACACACCCTAGTTCACGCCTAGTTTACGCCTCTTGATGATGTACTAGCACCACGTGTATACTGTTATCTTGTCTTCTCTCAGCTGTTACGCCTCTTACATTGAACACTATGATGTAAATCAAGTATATAAGCTATGTATTGTCAATAAACGAGAGCGCGCTCATCTATCCCTTCTGACACCCTGTGTGGTGGTCAGAACATGATATCCTGATTCCTTTATGAGGAATAAAACCCTTAGAAACTCTTACACCACGGACTCTGTTTTCCTTCATTCCGATTGAGTTATTATTGATTAAGTACTTACCTGCATAGAAATTAAGAGAGTAAATTAATTATTTACATCATTTTGGCGCCCGAATAGGGACCCCTCCCCCACCTCACGCGCCGGAAGGTGCGTTGCAATCCGTGTCCCCTGCCATCAGTTAGACGGACCACACGTGTACTGGCAGGATTTCCTGCATCCCCCTCTGACACACGGAGGTGACGAAGACTGCGATCAGTGCCCAGACGAGGCGGTGAGGAGTGCGGAGGATCCCGACCAGAGCCCAGCCGAAGGAAGCAAGGTCCGAGGTGTGAAGAGGCCCACCAGTTTTCCGAAGTTTTCCGAAGTTTTCCGAAGTTTTCCGAAGTTTTCCGAAGTTTTCCGAAGTTTTCCGAAGTTCCGAGTCGAGTCCCGTCGAGTTTCCGAGGCCTTCTGTTTTCCGTGCTTCCCGGTGAGTACCATTGCTGGGTCGTATCTAGACGGGTTTGGGTACGCAAGTCCGGTCTGCACTGTTTTTAGGCAGTGTATCTGTACTGTTTAGCAGTATATAAAGTATTCCGAATTTCTGCACTGTTACAGCAGTGTATCTGTATCGTTGAGCGGTACATTCAGAGTAAGGGGAAATTAGCTATGTCTTTAAATGTTTCATGTGATTAATGTCGTGGTATGAATGTGATTGTTTTTGTGCATTATTGTGTTTTTGTATAAATAGTTACAGTTGACATTAAGTATCAAGGATCAAGCATTCCAGTATCAAGTAGGCACAATGCCGTTTTTCAACAAATTAAAGCAGATAGGAACTAGGAAAGGGATGTTAGAGGAAGAGATTCCGATCCCCCCTAGGGACACTCCAGGTAATTTTATGTACAATAAACATGGCATAGACGCCATCTTGTATCTAGAGTTATGGACAGATTATACCAAGCACCTAGAGGAAAGATACCGATGGCCAGTTAGCGGAACATGGGATGCCGAGTGCATCATAAAGGTAGAAGAAATATTACGAAAAAAGAAAGCTAGACAATCTCAGAAAGACGCCATAGAATTTTGGCGTAAGGAATCACGTAAGCGTGCTGATAGAGCACTCCGTAGAGAAGACAGGCTTAAAGAATCAGAAAAGGCCCAAGAAAACGAATTAGTTACTGAGGGAATTCGAGTAAAAGTAGAACAAATAGATCGTATCCAAAATGGCAAAGTGAACAACATGTATCTTTTGGCCGATGGTACCCCTGACGCCATTTCAGAAATACCGAAAAATTTGCCGTCACCATTAGTTCCAACTAAAGTAATACATAAGACTACTAAAGACATATTCCTAAATTCATATCTCGAAGATGTAGCGCCAGCTTACACCAATCTGCCTGTTCGTGCCCTGCCTACTGACAGGGCCGGGGGTGGTACTGCCCCCCAAGATCACTCTCAGCCGACACCGAAAAAGACTAGTCCCGTTCCGCCAGCTCCGCCACTTCCCTCACCTAAAACTGATCTGCCGAAACCACTTCAATCAGATCCTACTAAAAGACAAATTCAGATACTGACTACACACAGAGATAATGCCCAAGCTTCCGCTTCAGGAGGTGCGACCGCGGGTCTACAGACCCCGCCACCGACTCACAGATTAAATCTCAGAGGTCTGCAGAGTCCTCTTACGCACAGATCCCCCCGTTCTTCTAATTCATCCCGTCTTGATGCACTAAAAGAAAATATGTCAGTTTGTAGATATGATCCAGAACCTGGACAGGACGACTTAATGGTATTAGCGTCTTTACGGTTAAGATCTGCTACTGATAGTTTGTTATGTTATGCAGGAATGAAGGAGCACCTAGATAGAATATATGAGTTCGTTCAAACGGGAAAGGACCCCGACAGTATTAAGGATGCCCTGGAGAAACAGAAAGTTACCATGCAAGCACTGATACTACGATTTTTCATAAATTGTCTAATAAGAGAACGAGACAGGCCCGGAACAGAGCAGAGTGAATTAGATGCATTGAACAAGTGGGGTCAAAATATAGCCGATGGAAAACATGACAGACAAAATTGCATAGAGGCCATGTATAAAAAGATTAAGAAAGCAGTGATAGCAGTACACGAGAAAGAGAAAGAAAAGGCTCCCTCCGAGGAGGAAGAAGAATCTGAAGAACCAGAACCAACTACAAGCACTATAGCATATGTAGGTAGGGGAAACTACCTTAGGAAAGGTGTCCGTCCGGAAAGCAAGAGAGTTTTCTTCTCTGCCTTAACGAATCCGAATTCTGCTGAGCATCAGTTCCAGGAAACTGATAAACGGCTTCGAGATCGAGTGGGGTACCATGTACTCAATTCTATGGATGAACAAGAATTAGCCCGATCAGCGGTATCATGGGCCGAAAATGCAGACATATATAATGATGACACCGTAGCACAGACATTTCTGAACCTCTCCCCCGACGAACAGAAATTAGCAGGGGTATATATGATTCAGCACCTTCTCATTAAGTACAGAAAACATTATTCCGATCCAGGTCCCTTACATGAGACACTAGAAGCACTACTGATGGATAGATGGAGAGGCTTAAGCACTAAATTAGTTCAAATAATTCTAGAACAACGACGCAGATATGACACCTTTGTAAGTCCTGAATATGTCCCCGCCCCACCTCCAGAAAGGAAAATGTACCATATGCAGTGCGGGGGTGGTATTGAAAGTCAGAACCCCTTGCGAGAAGTGCACCCTGTTATGGGTGAGGATAAAATTTTGAAACGCGTGTATGTACACACGCCTCTGACTAAATTAGAACTGTTAGAAATGAAGAAATTAGTACCATGCCATGATAAAGACCCTGCAGGTTTCCATAGAGAGCTTAAAGACATGTTATTAATGGGGGACTACACATATGATGATATCATGAAAATGTTGAAAGTATTATTGCCTACGGGTATATTCGAGAAATTAAAGGAAAAGGACTGGGAGGTGGGAGACGCAAAGATTGCCTGGGCAGAAATAGAAGACGAAGAGAAAAAACGGGTTCCAGGGTTAGGCCTTGGGGACAAAACTAAAGCATTACCAGGTTTGATAGTACAGGTCCTGCCCAGATTATTGACAACTAGAAAGGAGGATTGGGATGCAATCTCGTCCTGTAAACAGAAACATGATGAAGATACTAGCGACTTTTATTCAAGATTCGAGAAATGTTTTATTATCAATAGTGGCCTCCAGCCAAGTAGCGAGTCGTACCCACATCTTTTTGTATCAAAGTTAGTCGAGAATTCCCTACCGTTAGTTAAAAATAGAGTGTATAAAGTCGAGAGTACATGGCAAGCAAATACGCCATCCCAGATGTTACAAATGTTACAATATCACCAGAATAGAATTAGGGAAGAACAAGATCAGGAACAGAAGCGTATGAAAGACACGAAAATGAAAATGTTAGTAGCCCAGACGGTCCCATCCGACAGTCACAGGAAAGGTACGACCCAGACAAATCACGCTGCAGCTCCTGTTAAAGGGACATGCAATTATTGCAAGCAGCCAGGTCACTATGTTCACGAATGTGCAGTTCTGAAACATAACATAGCGACAGGTAAAACTAAAGAGAGACCGCATCCGCCTAGACAAGACCATAACCAGCATCAGTCTACACAGAATACACAGCCCATGCATGCATCTGCACAGACAGCACAGACCGTAGCAGTACCACAGCCACAGCCCATTGCTGCAACTCAGCAAGTCTCACAACAGATGTACCAGTATGCCCAGTCTGCTTACCCCGAATATTCCCGATATACATGAAACAGCCTAGAGAGGGAAGGTGGCTTGCCTCTTATCGAGATTCCTGTAGATCAAGAAGGTCCTTATGTACACAGTCAAGTATTGGGGAAAGATAGAAAGTTTTTAATTGACACAGGGGCAAGTCGCACTACAATAAGTCATGACGAAGTTCCAGGGGCACCCCTCTCAGGCTCACAAAATGTTTCCCTTGGTTTTTCAGGACAACCTATTGTAAATGAAGTATCAGAACCAGTTCCCCTGGCTGTGGGTCCATTATCACGCGTTACAGACCTGTTACTAACAAAATCATGTCCGGAAAATCTGTTAGGAATTAAAACACTGAAGGCTCTAGGAGCTATAATATGCTGCTCCCCGGAGGGAGTTAGACTCTTTCTGCGGGATTTCAAGGGTCATTACGTCCTTCGTGAGTTTGACGTCAGATTGAAAAATGTACCTGATTACTTGTGGGCAAAAGGCCCAACTGATGTAGGATGTATGCACATTACACCATACCGCGTTACCCTCAAGGCAGGTGTTGTATTACCCAGAATCAGACAATACAAGTTGCCACCCGATGCTGTAGCGGCTTTACTGAAAATCATTGAAGAGCTCATTGCCCAAGGAGTGGTCGTCGAGACCGACTCCAATATCTGTAATTCACCCATCATTCCGATTCTTAAACGTACTGATCCCAATGCACCGCCAGTATATCGGCTGGTGATTGATCTTCGAGAATTGAATAAATGCATTATCCCACAGTATCCTGTGGTCCCCGATATATCATCTCTCTTGACTGCTATTGATTCAGAAGCAACGTTCTTTACTGTAATTGATCTCAAGAACGCCTTCTTCAGCGTGCCTATTGATCCAGAGAGCCAATATCTCTTCGGATTCTGTTTAAATGGACGCAGTTTCAAATTTTCGCGCGCACCTCAAGGATTCACAGAAAGCCCCAGCATCTATAGTCAAGCACTGAAAAGACAACTAGATTGTATTCAAATGCCAGTTAACACCGCTTTACTACAATACGTCGATGATCTGCTGATCACCGCACGAAGTGAGCCCGAATGTGAAAAAGCATCACTGACAGTTTTACATTTCCTGGCTGACAAGGGACACAAGGTGTCTCCTTCGAAGCTACAATTCTGTGTTCAGCAAGTTGTGTACTTGGGTCACTTACTGTCCAAAGTGGGGAGACAGCTCACTCCCGATCGCATTCAGTTAATTGTGAACATGCCGCAACCCAAGACACAAAAGGAAGTGCGGGCCTTCATAGGCCTCACCTCGTACTGCAGACAATGGATTCCCCAGTATGCATTTCTAGCTAAACCACTCATCCAGTTAACGACACAGGAGGCAGCGACTTCGACTGTCCTCCCTTGGACTCAGGAACACACACAAGCTTTTGAAGAATTAAAGAAAGTTTTATGCCAAGCACCAGTTTTAGCGACACCATGTTACAGCAAACCGTTTACACTTTTTGTTACAGAACGTGATGGCACAGCGTTGTCTGTCCTCACTCAAGACCAAGCAGGTTCACATAAGCCTTGTGCTTATTTTTCTAGTACATTGGATTCAGTAGCTCAAGCACTCCCTGCGTGCTTAAAGTCAGTAGCAGCAACAGCGTTAGCAATAAGACAAAGTGATTCAATTGTTTTAGGTCATCAGTTAACAGTTCAAGTACCACATTCTGTAGAGGTTTTGTTAAACAGAACCCAGACTCAACACTTAACTATAGCACGACTGACAGGTTATGAATTAACACTATTCCAGCCACACATAGAAATCAGACGTTGCAGCATCCTGAACCCAGCAACACTGTTACCTACAGTTATGACAGATCCAGCTCCGCATGATTGTATAGAAATAATTAATGCAGTAACTAAGCCTAGACGAGACTTAACAGATGTCCCATTGACAAATCCAGACCTGACACTTTATGTGGATGGTTCATGCATGAGAACAAGTACAGGAGAATTAGTGGCCGCGTACGCCGTGACCACTGAAACTGAAATTAAAGAAACACATCGTATTGACACACTGTCTGCTCAAGCGGCAGAGCTCATCGCTCTGACTCGAGCCTGTATTCTAGCCAAGAACAGAAATGTTAACATATACACAGATTCCCGCTATGCCTTCGGAGTTGTACACGACTTCGGAGTCCTCTGGCAAGAACGAGGTTTTCTGACTTCTCATGGGGCCAAGATACAACATGGCCCCCTCATTCAAGCACTGTTAGAAGCAATACATTTGCCCTCGGGCATATCAGTCATGAAGTGTAAGGCACATACTAAAGTCACAGATTCTGTTTCCCAGGGTAACGACCTGGCAGACCAGACAGCAAAACATACAGCATTGACTTACACCCAGACTACTGATGTGACAAAGACAATAGTCCAGACCCAGTGTATGGCAGTTAGAGATCCCGCCCTAGATGTAATTGACATCCAGACACATGCTACTCCAGAGGAAATAAAGAAATGGACTGAACTAGGAGGGATTCAGACCGATCAAGGTTGGGTGACGAAGGGAAAATCTATATGGTTTCTCCCCGACTCAATGGTTCAAGTCATGATAAATACAGCACATAGTCCTGCCCATCTTGGAGAGAAAGCCATGTTAGACAGTTTACAGAATCTCTGGTACAACAAACACTTACGAGCAGCAGCAAAACAGAAAGTGCGTACTTGCATGATCTGTTGTCAGTTCAATCCAGGTAAAAGTGTCCCTGTTGAGCAAGGTGGATTTCATCCTCCCGATCACCCTTTTGAAGTCCTCCAGATGGATTATATCCAGATGAATAGCTGTAGAGGATTTAAGTATGTCCTTGTAATTGTTTGTGCTCTGTCCCGCTGGACCGAAGCATACCCAGTCCCAGACTACACTGCTCCGACCACTGCCAGACAGTTGGTTCGTGAATTCTTCCCACGGTACGGTTTGCCCCGTGTCGTGTATTCAGATAACGGACAGCCGTTCTCGTCCGAGCTGATGAGACAAGTTTCCCTCTTGCTAGGATATCAGTGGAGGTTCCACTGTGTCCGACATCCCGAAGCAGCTGGCCTTGTAGAAAGGCATAATCAGACACTAAAAATCCGTCTTGCCAAGATCTGTCAGGAAAAAGGGGTCGACTGGATAGTCGCCCTGCCCGTGGCACTATTCTACATGAGAATGGTCGCCCACTCGAGATCAGGGCTATCCCCGTACGAAGTGGTCTTTGGCAGACCACCGAATATGTGGGGGACGCCCGTTCCGAAAAAGATCACTGATATTGATTGTAACATGTTGACAGATTACCTTGCCTCCTTGATGTCTGCACTCCAATCATGTCGTTCACAGGTTGCCGCAGCCTTCCCTGACAACACCGATGTAAAGGCGCATGAGGTCCGCCCAGGTGACCTGGTAGTCGTCCGGAATTTCGACCGGAAAAGTCCGCTGGAGCCCCGCTGGAAGTCTCCAAAGACCGTTCTGCTTACCACCAGGACCGCCGTGAAAATCGAGGGGAGAAAGGGGTGGGTCCACACGAGTCACATCAAACTATGCAATGAACTAAAAAACGGACTGAAACAGGACTCTGACTCGTCCACCCCCACCAAAGACTGTGTTGAAGCACAAGACGTTACTGTGCCTAAAAGAGAAAAGACTCCTCAAGAACTTTACCGTATGAAGCTTCGATCTAGCAAGTCAGACAGTTTAATTGTTTAAGTCCTCCCCTAGGTGAATCGGTTAAATAGTTTCTGACATGTATCCCCTAGATCGAGTTAGAGAGAGAGAGGAAAAGAGAAGAACATATTGCAAATCACTTCGTAGTCACTGCATAGTGACACTAATAATCATGTTTATTCTGAGTATTCTAATTATTATTGCCAGCATTCTGCTTCCTATGTACTGGCCTATTTTCAGGCGTGAACAATCTGCTTACAATGTCTCTGCTGAACACTCTTTTAGTGAACTTCCTGCACATGAACTCTCTTACAGACTTGCGCTGCGCAACAATACATTCATTAGTATGTTACACCATTCCCATCAGACAAGTAATGCTACAGACTGTTGGATATGTGGTCGACTCCCTCCCTACCAGAATTACAAGGGAGCTCTGCCTCTCTTTCCGTACCCATTCACTCACAATGGCTCCTGTGGAGCATGGTTTAAAATAATTAATTCTTTAGATCCTGATATTGCTGTTTTCGATGGGGGCTGGGTTTGGGGAAACTTGAACTTAGTCCTGCTCAACGTCTGTTATCCTGATAAAGAAGGACTTCCCACTCGAATAGGAACTGATCTAGAAAATGAAGTATATGGATTAGGTAATTACACAATTAACCTTATGATCCTCACTGTTGAATCTGAAACTGCTCCAGTTCTGCCCCATATGTTAGTGTTACCAGTCACAGGTGAATTATGTGTTAGCAAGAAAGGTTCAGTACACGTAGGTCATAGTAAATGCACTACTGTGGTCGAGTTCAGTGACCATGGTAAATCGTCTTTTAAAGCTACCAGTCATTCCTACTTTGTTTGTGGTCATACCGCATACATACGTTTGCCTCCAGATTGGGATGGTACCTGTTACATTGCTTTCCTTCTGCCACCTGTTTTTCTAGCTCCCCCTGATTACCATAGAAATGCGAATCTAGCACCGAATAGACCCAAAAGAGATATTCCCCTTGTCGACTACACAGAAACGGCATGGGAACAGTACACTGATTTCAATAAAGGATTCTTTTTCTTCCTAGGACCTGTCCAAAACAGTAAATTAATACGCAGATTAACGAGAACTCTTGAAGCAGTAGTGAACGAAACTGCCTCCGCTCTAGGTAACTTAACAGAGGAGCAGTCTGCTATACGGACTGTTGTCCTTCAAAATCGCCTTGTGATTGACGTCATCTTGGCAGATAGAGGTGGAGCCTGTAAGGTCATCGGGTCAAGTTGCTGTGTTTTCATTCCACAAAACGCACCATCTGTCTATCAAGCTATCACCCGTTTACATAAAATTGCAAATCAGATACATCAGAATCCAGGCACCTGGACTTGGTCCGGTTGGTTCTGGACTACGTTAACAGCTTGGGGATGGAAGATCTTATCCTTCCTAGGCATTGGCCTTGTTATAGTATTCAGTGGTTGCCTATGCCTGCAGTGTGGGCCAGCGATATGTGGACTGTGTGCCACATCCTGCATTGAGCATTCCAGTTGCCTCTCAAACAGTCAAAGAAAGAAAGACGAACATATAATGTTACAAGAACAAACTGATCGATTTATGAGGATCGATATATCATGAAGGGTCCGTAGGGAACAAGGAGGGAATGAGGTAATATAAATTTTATGGTCATGTTGTGTTCCCTAGCGAGTACCCCACCGACTCCATGTACGAGTTAAAAGTGCATGTAACTTCCCTCCTGTACCAGCTATGAAGACGCAAATACATTTGCGTCCAACGTTAACTTGTCCTCTTTCAGACCCACCATGAATGGGTTGATGGTCCGTTCCTAAGTATGCTATGCCAACGTCTTTTTGAAGTGTACTCCTACGTTTTTCAGCCTGGCTGAAAGTAGGCCCTGAATCTCTGCCATCGAGCCTCTTTTTCTGGCTTCTGACTGCGAGGGCCTCTGCCCAAGCAGCCCCGTACCCGTGAACTCTGACTTACTTCTAGCGCGGCCCTCCGTGCTCAGCTCAGCCTGCTGCCTGCCAAGATTGACTATAACCTTCGAGTTATCTGTTTTCCTCCCCGAAGATACATTCCAGCCTGCTAGCTTCAGTAAACATCCCTCCCCAGCTACAGGGCTAAAGGGCCGACCTGTCTTTATGCAAGTAATTCATAGCCTCTGTTGCCATGCTTCCATGGAAGGCCCCATGCCCCCACGCTTCTCATACAGACATTCAGGCGCTTATACACGCACTCACAGCAAGTATAGAATAGCTTCTGCTCTAGAGACCTTTCTGCCCAGATAGCTTAGTTCCTAAACATCAGATATCAGATATGATAGAAGCACAAGTTGATCTGACATGCCAGACTTCTGTCTCTTTCCGCCAGTGTAAATGTCAAGTCCCCTGCACCCCGTCTATCACACGTCATGCAGCTGCGCGCGCATCCAAGCTTCCGATTTCTGCTGACATTGCAACATTCTGTTAGCACCACCCCTTGGTGCCACCCACTTGCGTCACCTATCAGTGACGTTTCTAGCACACACCCTAGTTCACGCCTAGTTTACGCCTCTTGATGATGTACTAGCACCACGTGTATACTGTTATCTTGTCTTCTCTCAGCTGTTACGCCTCTTACATTGAACACTATGATGTAAATCAAGTATATAAGCTATGTATTGTCAATAAACGAGAGCGCGCTCATCTATCCCTTCTGACACCCTGTGTGGTGGTCAGAACATGATATCCTGATTCCTTTATGAGGAATAAAACCCTTAGAAACTCTTACACCACGGACTCTGTTTTCCTTCATTCCGATTGAGTTATTATTGATTAAGTACTTACCTGCATAGAAATTAAGAGAGTAAATTAATTATTTACATCAATGTCATGAATGATGTAATATGTGACATCATCAGCAGTGGATTGCGGGTGCGCGATATATAGTTAGCGCTTTTAACTATATATGGAATTTCAATGGTTTTATGCGAGTAAAATAAGGTTTTGTAAATGCAAATCCCTAACTATATATGGCCTAAAACCAATGGTTTTTTCATTGAATTTTCAAGGTTTTGTAAATGCAAATTCCTAACTATATATCCACTATAACCTATGTTTTTTTCTGTGAATTTCATTGGTTTTTTAATAGCAAATATGAAAAGCTTTAAAATGTCAAGTACGTGATAGATAAAAACATTTTCGTATTTATGTACGCTGATGTGCTTTGAACTCTGCCCCCCTCCCCTCTTTTCTCTTAGTAGTACTCTCTCTTTGCAGATAGTGAAGAGTAGTTAACGCAGGCCTTTACCCCCGTTGTAATCCGTCCTGCCTGCTTGTCTCTCCATTTGATTGATTATTATCCAAGCATTTACTGTTTTACAATTGATTCTCTTTGGTTCATTCTCTATTTACAAACAAGCACAAAGTCGCAATACTCTGTTTAGTCTTTGCAGATCGTGAAAAATCGTGTAAAAAAATAAAAGTAATCGAGCAAAATCAGTAGGCCACTAATTGGACCTATCTCTTTTTGACCTCGCTAAAATAGAAATATTATAAACAACCCTTCATGAGAAATACGAAAATAGTGAGATGAACTGAGCTCCACACCATGAGGGCTGCAAGACAGCTCGGCTCCGTCACCCACCCCGCCCAAAATAACGACAAACCCTATGCAAATATTAAAAATATAGACAACACACCAGCAAAGAAACAGGGTAAAACATTTTATTAAATAACTATTTACATAACGTTGGTTTATAAGATGATGTCAGTAGTGGACCGATGTGTGAATAGGTCAGAAGCAGCACAAGGCGCCAAGATCCGGATGGAAAGTCCTGGATGTTGGGTGCCATAGTTCAGAGTTCTGAGTTTGAGCCTTTTTCAATGCCTGTGCTTTGTTGTTTCCCCTCCATCAAAAACAAAAAAATATATAAAACTGTGCAAAAATACAAAAAAATCAAAAAATGTTTACAAAAGCAGTGCTTGTAAGACTGTCTGAAGCTTATTTCCACCTACTGCAGCTTCACTATTCTCAAAGTAAGTGAGGGTCGTTTGTGGACCTGACTGCATTTGAAAACAATGTTATATGGTACCTCCCTAAACTGCTTGACGGAGGCCCCCGAGGGGCGGTGTGATGGCACGGACTCGGAGAAGACGCTTGGCTCCGACCCCCTCCCCAAGTCTTATAGCACTGGTGTAGCCTGAGATCGCCCCGACATAGGCGGCCGGCTCCCGGGGTCCGGCGGAACTTTTTGCCTTTTGATGACTCTTCTATTCTGGACTTTGTCCCACAATCCGTTTGACCTGAAGACACGCTGTAGTGGGGCGCCCCTTTACCGTTTTAGTTGCCATTCCGCCCGCTTTTGCTACACTGTGCCTCTTCCGCCATTCAGCTGTTTACCGCCCGCTCTTGCGACTACAGCGTCTCGCTCACCATGTAGTTAAGTTGCTCCCGCTCTTGCGGTGCAGCGATAGGCGGCTGCCACAGGACTCTCAAAATGGCGGCCGGCTCTTCGGTTTTGGGCCTGGTCCACTAAAATGGCCCTGGGACACCTTGGAACTCGGACGCTTCCCTGATAGGGCTTGGGTCCCATTCTCGAAAGCGTCCCCTCAGCCGTGAAGATTCTACAAAAGTCTTGGGGGCCCCCGACTCCCGCAGGCTTCTGGTGGGGAGCGGCTGCCATGTCTGCTCGTGGAATGGCCACGACGGAGCTACGAGATGGTAGTGCTCTTATGCTGACGCCAGCTTTAGTCTGAAACATCCAGAAACACTGTAGACTGCCAATTCGATCAGTTCCGGTAGCGCCCCAACATGACCCGGAAGAGAAGAACTTGCCCTCCCCTCTTTGACTGATGGTTCTTGTTGCCTGTCCCCTCTGTTGTCATTTAACAGAACTTTTTGGACTGCTGAAAGGGGTTGTGTTCCGAACGCTGGTTGGTGGAGACATTTTGACTATATTCTTGACCTACGTTGTCGCGTAATGCGTTATATGACACGCCGCGTTAGCGCACCCGGAAGTGATCCGGGGCGCGGCGCGCAGCGCGTAACGTAAGCATAACAGGTCATGTGACTTGTTAATAAAACTTTTCATTGGTTCATTTTACTTTTGTTATTTTAATGATGAAAAGCTTGGTCATATGACCTAAAAATTACGCTTTTTATTGTTTTCGAACATTATTTTTTTTAAAACATATATGTTATAATATTCCAGGCTAATGTACTTTCCCGGAAAATTTACAACTGTCCTGCAAGTAAAATATATTCCTTTTTCGAGAAAAAGGGCGTTTCTTCGTTCCATGACGGAGCCGTTGAGTAAAAGAGACTCGGCCTGCTGTCTTAGTCGCCGATACGCCTGATTATCAGATTCTTATCGATCACTTTATGTTGCAGGAGTGGAAAACACAACTGCCCTTGACCATTTATCTTTACTACGTTCCTACATATTATACCTTTTATCCGTCATGTAATTGGACTGCTTTATTTCACTTGCCTTTTACTGATTCGAAAACAGTGACTAAAAGTAAAAACTTTACCAATGTAAATACTACTACCGTGTTTTGTTTTAAAAACCTTTATTGTGAAAATGTCAGTATACAAATACGGGCCTATAACCACCTGGGCCGGCCACGGAGCAAACTGAAATCGTATATGATGAGGTGACATTTACACTGTAGAGGAACGTAACGAGCGGGCCATTAGGTTGCAAGAACTAAGGTGTCTAACAGTTGCGGAATCGGTGGACGTACATTTTGTAATTAAAATAAGACAGGGCCACTTACAATAAAATTTTCTAGATATACATTTGCGGGCAAGGAGTTACGAGTCCCATTTATACCGGCGCCATTTTGGGCGAGGCCGGGCAGGTCCAAGATATAGTCAAAATGTCTCCACCAACAATCGGCCAGACCAGAACCCCTTTCGGCCCTTTATGCTACAAGATGGTGTCTTCCATTCAGAAAATATTGTTGGCAGCATTTTGAAAGGAAAGATAAACAGCCGTTCTCCTAGTGAGTCTCACATTGTTACATTTAGGAAGAATGTTGAAGAGTAATATGTGGAAAATCTGAAGCCATTTTTCTACAAACTCTCAATCAGCCTAAGTCATGGGCGATCTTTGTCCACACCAGGGCAATAGTGAAGCTGCAGCAGGTGCAAAAGAGCTTCAGACAGTCTTACAAGCACTGCTTTTCTAAACATTTTTTTGTATTTTTGCACAGTTTTATATATTTTTTTTGTTTTTGATGGAGGGGAAACAACAAAAAACAGGCATTGAAAAAAGCTCAACAGTGCAGGGCGCCTTGTGCTGGTTCCGACCTATTCACACATCGGTCCACTACTGACATCACCTCATAAGCCAACGGGGCACCCCACACTGACTTTCGGCGCAGCATTGTAGGATGGCCACACCAGTGCGGCAACTTGCTGGACACCACCTCGGTGCCATCCGGATCTCGGAGCGTTCGAGTCACTGTACCGCAAGAGTGACCGGAACTCAGCTGGTCACGCCGTCTTTCGGCGCAGCATTGTAGGATGGCCATACCAGTGCGCCAACTTGCTGGACACCACCTCGGTGCCATCCGGATCTCGGCGCGTTCGAGTCACTGTACCGCAAGAGTGACCGGAACTCAGCTGAACACGCCGTCTTTCGGCGCAGCATTGTAGGATGGCCACACCAGTGCAGCAATTTGCTGGACACCACCTTGGGCAACAGTGAAGCTGCAGCAGGTGCAAATAAGCTTCAGATAGTCTTACAAGCACTGCTCAGAACTCTCAACTATGGCACTCAACATCCAGGACTTGCCATTCGGATCTTGGCGCCTTGTGCTGGTTCCGACCTATTCACACATCGGTCCACTACTGACATCACCTCATAAGCCAACGGGGCACCCCACGCCGACTTTCGGCACAGCATTGTAGGATGGCCACACCAGTGCGGCAACCTGCTGGACACAACCTCGGTGCCATCCGGATCTCGGCGCGTTCGACTCACTGTACCGCAAGAGTGACCGGAACTCAGCTGGACACGCCGTCTTTCGGCGCAGCATTGTAGGATGGCCACACCAGTGCGGCAATTTGCTGGACACCACCTCGGTGCCATCCGGATCTCGGCGCGTTCGAGTCACTGTACCGCAAGAGTGACCGCAACTCAGCTGGACACGCTGTCTTTCGGCGCAGCATTGTAGGA
This sequence comes from Lissotriton vulgaris, assembly GCF_964263255.1. Taxonomy (NCBI): domain Eukaryota; kingdom Metazoa; phylum Chordata; class Amphibia; order Caudata; family Salamandridae; genus Lissotriton; species Lissotriton vulgaris. The sequence goes on from NW_028244873.1 coordinate 40,848, forward strand.
TGGCCACACCAGTGCGGCAATTTGCTGGACACCACCTCGGTGCCATCCGGATCTCGACGCGTTGTGCTGCCTTTGGCCTATTCGCACATCGGTCCGCTACTGACGCCGCCTCACGTGCCAATGGATTTTCTACGCTTTTTGTAGCCCTATGCCGCATAACAGGTCATGTGACTTGTTTATAAAACTTTTCATTGGATCATTTTACTTTTGGTTTCCTAAAGATGGAAGGCTTGGTCATATGACCTAAAAATAACACTTTTCATTGGTTTAGAACATTTTTTTTTCCCAAACGATGAAAGCCCCACCTTGTTTCTGGATCATTCAGACTGAAGCTGGCGTCAGCATGAGAGCACCACCATCTCGTGGCTCCGTCGTGGTCATTCCGCGAGCAATCATGGCAGCCGCTCCCCACCGGAAGCCTGCGGGAGTCGGGGGCCCCCAAGACTTTTGTAGAATCTTCACGGCTGAGGGGACGCTTTTCGAGAATGGAGCCCAAGCCCTAGCAGGCAAGCGTCCGAGTTCCAAGGTGTCCCAGGGCCATTTCAGTTGACCAGGCCCAAAACCGAAGAGCCGTCCGCCATTTTAAGAGTCATGTGGCAGGCGCCTATCGCTGCACTGCAAGAGTGGGAGCAACTCAACAACATGGTGAGCGAGACGCTGTAGCCGCAAGAGCGGGCGCAACTCAGCTGGATGGCCGCCACCTGGGGAGGCCCGTTCACGCCGCCTCCCCCACGTCCCCCCCCCCCCCCCCCCCCGGGCCGCCGCACGCAAATTTTCGGAGCAGCATTGTAGGATACCAAAACCAGTGCGGCAGTTTACTGGACATCACCTGGGTGCCATCAACATCTCAGCGCGTTCTGCTGCCTTGGGACTATTCGCACAACAGACCGCTACTGACGAGGCCTCCCCCCGCCCCACCCGGGACGCCCCACGCCAATTTTCGGAGCAGCATTGTAGGATCCCAAAACCAGTGCGGCACCCAGGCGACATCACCTGGGTGCCGTCCAGAACTCTGCACGTTGTGCTGCCTTGGGACTATTCGCACAAAAAACAGCTTCTGACCATTGTTGCTTTTTTGGGTGAAAAATGTTTAAATGTTTTTACAGTTTTTGTTCCGTTCATTATAGTTAAAAGGTAATAAAGTTTTAAAATCTAACTTTGTTGGAGTGCTATATATGTTTAAAAAATCGGGTGAATGGGGCCTTGAATCGGGTTATTGTCATGTGTGGGCTTTGCAAGTGTACTGCTACAAGATCGGACATTTCAAACTCAAATGCACGTTCTTTTTCTTACCTTTCCGAAGCATGGAGCGCAATGGCAGGCAGAGAAAGGGTGATGCACGTGTTGAACACTGCCTGGCCTGGCAAGTTGCTGGCAGTGCCCCCCCGCCCGCTCCTGAAAGAGGGCACACACACACCGCCGCCCCGAGTACTTCACAAATCTTTAAAAGACCATGCGCTTGTTCATGAGGCTTAAATGGTTTATCACCCCTTCTAGAACCCCTGCATCGACCCTCTGACGTTTCCTGGAAGAATTAGCACGTAACACAATACCAAGCCCTGTCAGCTGAAACCCCCGAGAAATCATGGGGCATATTATCAAGGGGGTTTATTTCCGCTTTTTTGGCTTTAAAAGGCAAAAAAAAAGAGATAAAATTATCTCCCTATTACCAAGCTGTCGCTAACACCAGTTAGTGACAGCTAAAAGGAGATAGCGACCATCTTGGGCCCCGCTTTGCATATCAGTGATATTTATCACTAATGACATGCAAAGTGGGCGTGCCAAGATTTTAGCGACTGGAAACAGTCCCTAACCATCGCTATCTCCTATTACCAACTTTTGGAGATATTCGCGCTAAGCGCGAATATCTCCAAAACCTAACACCTGCCCTGAGCAGTTTTAGCCATGTTATCCAATGGGAAGTGGATAACATGGCTAAGAGCATTTGCTGGATAATGCATGAATATCGCTGACTTTTCAACGATATTCATGCATTGCGGCCGTTTTTTATCGCATTTGCGATAAACCTTGCTAATAGCAAGGTTTATGTGCGATAAAATTCGCCGATGTGCGGCGATAATGTTTGTCTCTAAACAAGTTAGAGACAAAAATTATCGCTAGTTGTTGGTAATATGCCCCCGGGTTTTTGCTTGCAGGAATCGGGAGGCGGGAGACTAGCACTGAAATCAGTAGTCTCACGCCTGAATCGGGAGGGTTGGCATGTCTGGATACTCTACAGCTGGGGCCATAAACTACATCCGCAGGGCTAGGTGATAGCCTAGGTCCGGCCTGGACAATCGGACACAGAGGAAGAGGAGTGTCAGAGGGTGCGGTAGTGAATAGGGTGAAAGGGAGGTGTCGGGCGGGCACAGGGTGTGATTCTCAGAGAAGAGCAGCGCAGATGGGGGGAAGTATATGGCCCATGCATGAGAGAAAGAGCGGGGGTGACCAGTGCGTGGGGGAGATGCTTGCGAGGGTGGGGAGCCATGCTGAGGATCGGCGGCGTGCAGAGAGTGGCCCTGGTCAAGGCATCTAAAATGGCTGCCGTGCACGACAAAATTGTGGCATTGGACAAAAACGCAAGATGGCGCAGACAATGTTTATCAATAAGGATTCATTTATAACAAAATATTTACTCGCAGTGACAAAATGGTGGTCAACACTTCCTGATTTCCATCGAATCGAACGTTAACAAACGTCACGCATCAAAAAAAAAAAAAAAAAAGCTCACGCACAGAACAGTTTTTAGCCATGTTATCCAATGGAAGGTGGATAACATGGCTAAGAGCATTTGCTGGATAATGCATGAATATCGCTGACTTTTCAGCGATATTCATGCATTGTGGCCGATGTGCTGCGATAATTTTTGTCTCTAAACAATTAAAACGAAGCACAAAATGGCGAATTCCCGTTTCGCTACCAGTTTGCGGCCCAGTTCGCGGCCCGTGAAGCGCTTCTAGCGTGAAAAATCATTTTTTTTTTATTTTCCCCACGGGACCCTTTAATAACCCCAACAACATTCCTAGGGGGTCAAGAGGGGTATACCTTGCCCCCTTTCAATAAATTCCCCCTTCGTTTTTCACCTCTTCTTCTCTCTCGATCCTACCGAGAGATAAGATGGCGGCCGCTCCGGACTGTTTAGAATGTTGACAGACACCGGAGAGCCAATCAGCTTTCTGCGCGCAAAGTTCCGTTTCGCGAAAAGTAAGCGGACCGGATCGCTGCCCGGAGCGCTGTTACAGATATATATCTTGTTTTGAACGTTAATTTCTCAAAAACTACTGGAGCACATATATTGAGACCTAGCAAAGGCACATCGGGCTAACAGTCCCTACAATTTTGCCAAGTTTCGTGCAAATCCATTCAGCCGTTCGAGCTAAAAGTGAGTCCAACCGCCCTATGGAAATTAACATGGGAAAAACGCGTTTTGGGACCCCCCTTTTTTCTCGGCCCCCCCTCGACAAAACCCCCCCAAATTTTCAAGGGCTGCTCAGAAACAAAATGTGCCATTTTCCTGAAAATTTCAGCCGATTCCGTCCACAAACGCCAAAGTTATTAGACATAGAATTTTCAAAAATCCCATAGGGAAAAAATCCTAACTATATATACCTACTGGCGATAGCCAGTAGGTAATATATATATATATATATATATATATATATATATATATATATATATATATATATATATATATATATATATATATATATATATATACACACACTGAAGAAGGCCGAAACACGTTTGTTGTTGTCAAAATAAAGATATTTGAAACTGACATCACCGGAGTGCAGCTTTCCTACTTTCTAACGAGAGGAGATTGAGCGTGATAAATATATATATATATATATATATATATATATATATATATATATATATATATATATATATATATATATATATATATATATATGAATACCCAATCCTGCTCCCAAAGAAGAAGGCACGCACACGAAGCTGTCAGGATACCGCACATTTATTTGCATGGGTCTCCCTCGACCCCGAGCTCAGAGAGACGTGAACCATCCAGTGTGGAGTGGCATCTTCGAGCTGCAGGGCAACTCAGGTTGGATGATTTACACGGCAGCCTTGGCCGTGGAAGATGCACCGCCCAGGAATGTGGGTCTGCAGGGTTCAAAGTATGTGAATCTTGTCATCAGCGCAAAGGATTTCCGAAATGTAAACTGGGTTCACTTTCCAATGCCCACTGGAGGGCTAAAAATGTAATTATTTAACCAGCGCGCAGTCATGGGATAGCAGCGAACTACAAATCCCAGCAGGCTAAAGACACGTGACTAATTAATGAAAGAACTATGTAAATTAGTGAAAATGCGGAGTCCCGTGACTGTCAGGTTTTTCTCTCAGATGAAGGAGCAGGCAGCTCCGAAACGCGTAAGAGACAGAAAACTTTAAAACTGCTTTGTAAAGTGAATGCCGGTTTTTGGAATAAAAGGGTTCTGTGAACCATCCAGTGTGGAGTGGAGTCTTTGAGCTGCAGGGCAACTCAGGTTGGATATATATATATATATATATATATATATATATATATATATATATATATATATATATATATATATATATATATATATATATATATATATATATATATATATATATATATATATATATATATATATATATATTCACTGAAAAAACCATAGGTTATAGACCATATATAGTTAGGGATTAGCATTTACAAAACCTTATTTTACTCGCACAAAACCATTGAAATTCGCATATATAGTTAGTTGCACTAACTATATATCGCGCACCCGCAATCCACTGCTGATGATGTCACATATTACATCATTCATGACATGTTCAGTGACATCACTGATGACATCACTGATGACATCTCAAATGACATCACTGATGACATCTCAAATGGCATCACTGATGACATCAATGATGACAACATCCAGTGACTGTATGTTTCTGTAAAGTTAAAATATGTCTTACATATTGAAGAATGAGTGGATGTATAAGTGTCTGGATGAAGGTTTTAGTAGGTGCATGACTGACTGTATGAGTGAGTGATTAAATGTGTCTCACTGAGTGCATGGGTAAGTGACTAAACTGTCTTAATTTGTGCATCATTATGTCTGTTGTTCTGTAAACTGCTGCATGTGTTAATTAGTAGCTATATGAGTAACTATATGGGTTATTGATTGGTTGCCCAAGTATTTGTATGGGAGAGTGAGTGTGTGTGTGTGGATGGCTGAGAGGTGTGTGACTCTGTGCATAGATGTGTGAACAGTTGATTCACTAGATGTATGGGTTCAAAACTGCATGTGGAAACAGCTGTATGCGTGGTTGACTGTGTGCATGAGTGTATTGGTGAGTGAATGGATATCTCAGGGCTACATGTCAAAGTAAGTACATATGTAAAACACAGTACATGTGAGAGTTGACATATATAAATAACTGGTCACGAGCCGACTGGACTATGGAAACACCCTCTACGCCGGTACTACCGCTAAACTCCAGAAAAAACTCCAACGAATCCAAAACGCCTCAGCCAGGCTCATATTAGACATCCCGCGTAAAGAACACATCTCTGGTCACCTGAAAAACCTCCACTGGCTTCCCGTCAATAAGAGGATCACTTTCCGGCTCCTAACCCACGCACACAAAGCACTCTACGAAATCGGACCAGAATGCCTCAACACACGACTGTACTTCTACACCCCCTCCCGCCAGCTACGATCTTCCAACCAAGCCCTTGCCACTGTACCTCGCATCAACAAAACCACCATGGGAGGTAGATCCTTCTCCTACCTGGCAGCTAAAACCTGGAACTCACTTCCCACTTACCTTCGCCTTACCCAGAACCACCTAGCATTCAGAAAGCAACTTAAAACGTGGATATTTGACAAGTAATTCCCCACCCCTCCTTAAGCGCCTTGAGACCCTCTGGGTATGTAGTGCGCTATATAAATTCTCTGACTTGACTTGACTTGACTTGCATAAGAGCCAGTGAATGTGTGAGTGGCTGTATGGATCATTGTGAACTTCAATCAAGGATTGTATAAAAGAGTAAATATGTGTTAGTATATGTTTGAATAAGTAAGATGTGTATAATTGTATAGTTCAGGAAATGGAGGTGTGATTGATTCTCTGCATGACTGACTAGGTGTGTGAGTAACTCCATGGATGAGTGACAGTCTGTGAGTGTCTGTTTACACTGAGTGTATCTAAGGTTATATTAGAGTCTGAAGAGGTTCATTGTATTATCACATGAATGATGTCATCAGTGATGTTGTCAGTGATGTCATTTGAGTTGTCAACAGTGATGTCATCAGTGATGTCATTAGAGATGTCATCAGTGATGTCATCAGTGATGTCACTGACCATGTCATGAATGATGTAATATGTGACATCATCAGCAGTGGATTGCGGGTGCGCGATATATAGTTAGTGCAACTAACTATATATGCGAATTTCAATGGTTTTGTGCGAGTAAAATAAGGTTTTGTAAATGCTAATCCCTAACTATATATGGTCTATAACCTATGGTTTTTTCAGTGAATTTCAATGGTTTTTTAATAGCAAATATCAAAAGCTGTAAAATGTATTCTTATTCTAATTCAAAAATATATTTTAATACATTCATTCCGTTTGCGCAACTACCGCGTAAGAAATCAACATTGTGACGCGTCGCGTAAGCGCGACGTATCACGTTACCGCGTAATGCGTCTTATGACGCGCCGCGTTAGCGCACCCGGAAGCGCTCCGGAACGCGAACCGAGGCGCGAAGCGCAGCGCCCCGGAAGCGATCCGCGGCGCGGCGCGGAGCACGTAACGTAAGCATAACAGGTCATGTGACTTGTTTATAAAACTTTTCATTGGTTCATTTTACTTTTGGTTTCCTAATGATGGAAGGCTTGGTCATATGACCTAAAAATAACACTTTTAATTGGTTTAGAACATTTTTTTTCCCAAATGATGAAAGCCCCACCTTTTTTTTTCTCACTCTGACTTGTAAAGCAAAGGATCCAGATGCAATTACAGTTAATCACTAACAATGTTCCAGGCTAATGTATTTTCCCGTGAAATTTACAACTGTCCTGCAAGTAAAATATTCCTATTTCGAGAAAAAGGGTGTTTCTTTGTCCCATGAGAGAGCCGTTGAGCAAAAGAGGCTCGGCCTGCTGTCTTAGTCGCTGATAGGCCTGAATATCGGATTCTTATCGATCACTTTATGTTGCAGGAGTGGAAAACACAACAGCCCTTGACCATTTATCTTTACAGCATTCCTGCGTATTATACCTTTTAACCGTCATGTAATCAGACTGCTTTATTTAACTTGCCTTTTACTGATTCGAAAACAGTGGCTATTATTCAAAACTTTACCAATCTAGGTACTACTACCATGTTTTGTTTTAAAAACCTTTATTGTGAAAATGTCAGTATACAAATATGGGCCTATAACCACGTGGGCCGGCCACGGAGCAAACTGGAATCGTATATGATGAGGGGACATTTACACTGTAGAAGAACGTAACGGGCGGGCCATTAGGTTGCAAGAACTAAGGTGTCTAACAGTTGCGGAATCGGTGGACGTAAATTTTATAATTAAAGGACGACAGGGCCAGTTACAATAAAATTATCTAGATATACATTTGCGGGGAAGTACCATGGGTGACGTTAATTCGAACTTTCAATAGTACAGTAATCAATAACACATCAGAACTTAATATCAATAGGGATGTCCAAATATTCAATCAGTACTCGTCCCCGCCCGCCATGTGCTTCAAAACTGCATACGTATCTCGTGATATCAAGGCTGGGCAACCAGTACACAACAAGGAGTTGCGAGTCCCATTTATACTGGCGCCATTTTGGGCGAGGCCGGGCAGGTCCAGGATATAGTCAAAATGTCTCCACCAACCAGCGGTCGGACCAGAACCCCTTTCGGCAGTCAAAAAAGGTTCCGTTAAATGACAACAGAAGAGATAGGCAACAAGAACCATCAGTCAAAAGAGGGGAGGGCAAGTTCTTCCCTACCGGGTCACGTTGGGTCTCCACCGGAACTGATCGAATTGGTAGTCTACAGTGTTTTTGGATGTTTCAGACTGAAGCTGGCGTCAGCATGAGAGCACCACCATCTCGTGGCTCCGTCGTGGCCATTCCGCAAGCAATCATGGCAGCCGCTCCCCACCGGAAGCCTGCGGGAGTTGGGGGCCCCGGTGACTTTTGCAGAATCTTCAAGGCTGAGAGGACGCTTTCGGGAATGGGGCCCATGCCCTAGCAGGCAAGCGTCCGAGTTCCAAGGTGTCCCAGGGCCATTTTAGTGGACCAGGCCCAAATCCGAAGAGCCGGCCGCCATTTTGAGAGTCCTGTGGCAGCCACCTATCGCTGCAACGCAAGAGTGGGCGCAATTCAGCTGGATGGTGGGCGAGACGCTGTAGCCGCAAGAGCGGGCGCAACTCAGCTGGATGGCGGGTGAGGCACTGTGCCGCAAGAGCGGGCGCAACTCAGCTGGATGGCGGGAGAGGCACTGTACCGCAAGAGCGGGCGCAACTCAAGTGGATGGCGAGTGAAACGCCAAGGGGCGCCCCACTGCAGCTGAGGAGCCTCCACCTGGGGAGGCGGGGGAGGCCCGTTCGCGCCGCCTCCCCCCCCGGGGCGCCCCACGCCGTCTTTCGGCGCAGCATTGTAGGATGGCCAGACCAGTGCGGCAACTTGCTGGACACCACCTCAGTGCCGTCCGGATCTCGGCGCGTTGTGCTGCCTTCGGCCTATTCGCACAACGGTCCGCTACTGACGCCGCCTCACAGGCCGACGGATTTTGTAGGCTTTGTATAGCCCAAAGCCGACTAAAAGACAGCCCAAAGCAGCCCATTGGTGCTACTCCGGGGAGGGAGGGGCAGGGACAGTGTCAAGCGGACGGTGAATGCTTTGAGATGGATGTTGCAGCAGGCTGCCATGTAAATAGTTGTTTAAAATGTTTTTTTTTAACTTGTTTATTTTGTTGGAGCGTTGTATATATTTATAAGTTATTAAAGTGTTATAATCCTACTACTTTGTTGGAGTGCTATATATTTGTAATGTGGCAACAAGCACAAAGATGTTACTGTATAACCAGAAAAAGACATAGTCCAATTGTGCGTGATCTAGTCCAATCTGGTGACGCCGATAGTGGGTATCAGCAGATTTTCATTTGTATAGGGTTTGTCGGTTATTGGGCGGGGTGGGTGGTAGGGCAGGCATGCTTAGGCAGCGAGGGCGGCAAAGCCGAACTACCTCGTGGCCATCCCGACCGCGAGCTTGGCTCCTCCCCCTGGTTTCATACTTTTTGCGGAGGGCTATTTCCTGGTGTTTCTTGTTTTAGCAGGGTCAGAAAGGATCCTATCAGTGGCCTACTGATTTTGTTCGATTCCTTTCGTTTTGCCATAATTTGCTAGGAAGGTACCGTGGCTAATCCGTAATTTATATATATGTCCTCTTTATTAGGGGTGCCCTCTGGTGGGGCCGGACAAGCTACCTCTAATAAATGGTCCGGGTAGAACCAATTACCAATCAGTGGGGAGAAGATAGGCATGACAGATTACAAAAGGGGGGACAAGGGTCCGCACTACCTATCTTTTCACTGCTTGCAAAGACTAGACGGAATATCTCTATTCCACGTTATTTGTAAGTAGAGAATACCTCCAAAGAACTAATATCAAACAACCAGTGCTCGGACAATCAAACAATCAAATGGTGAGAAAGAGATAGGCATGACGGGTTACAACGGGGGACAAAGGTCCGCGTTACCTACCCTTCACTACCTGCAAAGGAAGAGAGAATCTTCGTATTCCTCTCCGTTTGTAGACAGAGAATCTCCAAAGAGGACCAATGTATCAAGTAGCGACCAAGGCTAAACTAACCAATCAATCGAATAATACTAGTATTTTCAAACAATTCCGATAATGTTTATCAATACAGATTAATTTTCCACAGAGAGAGCGGGGTGGTCAGAGAGGGGGGTGTTCGTAGCTCCAGGAAGACGCGCAGGGGACCGGCGAGGGACAGAGGGGCCATAGCGCTTTCAAAATGGCTACTGCTTGCTAGAGCGTACGTGCCTGAGTGGGGACAAGATGGCGCTGATTATGTTGACATCGCAAACCAGATTTTAACACATAGACATGGAAGTGAAAACTGCACCATTGCTCCCCCCCCCAGACTGACACCCTCCTTTGCTTCAGCTTGCATCATCATTTGCTAAAGTGTTCGAAGACCCCACCGTGAGTATAAGCACAACCGGGGCCTTACTGCACTCCCTGAGAAAAACTACGCAGCAAGACAATCTCTACCTTCTCCCTTTTCCATGTTCCAACGCTTTGAAATGAACAATATATTTACTCGCAGTGACAAAATGGCGGTCAACACTTCCTGATTTCCTTCGAATCGAACGTTAACAGACGTCACGCAGCAAAAAAAAATTCCGCTCACGCGCAGCCGCTGGAAGACATGTATCAACATATATGAGCCTCCTCAGCCACCCTCAGAAAACCTAGGGGGTCAGGATACGTCTCCCGTGCCCCCTTATACCCATTTCCCACATTGTTTTTCCCCCATCTTGTGATTTAATTAAAACGAAACACAAAATGGCGAACTCTGTTACGCTACAGGTAAGCGACCCGGTTCGCGTACCGGGAAGCGCTTCTACCGCGAAAAATCAATTTTTTTTTATTTGCCCCACTGGACCCTTTAATAACCCCAACATCATTCCTAGGGGGTCAAGAGGGGTCTACCTTGCCCCCTTTCATTAAATTCCCCCTTCATTTTTCTCCTCCTCTTGTCTCTCGATCCTACTGAGAGACAAGATGGCGGCCGGTCCGGACTGTTTAGAATGTTGACAGACACCGGAGAGCCAATCAGTCAGGTACGCGAACCGGAGCGCTAACCGGAGCGCTGTCACAGATATATCTGTTTTTTAAAACCTTAATTTCTCAAAATCCTCTGGAGCACATATATTGAGACATAGCAAAGGCACGTTGGGGAAACCATATCTACAATTTTGCCAAGTTTCGTGTAAATCCATTCAGCCGTTCGAGCTAAAAGTGAGTCCAACCGCCCTATGGAAAACTCAATGTTAAAAACGCGTTTTGGGACCCCCCTTTTTTCTCGTCTCCCCCTTGATGAACCCCCCCAAAATTTTCAGGGGCTGCACAGAAACAAAATGTGCCATTTTCCTGAAAATTTCAGCCAATTCCGTCCACAAACGCCAAAGTTATTCAACATAGAATTTTCAGAAATCCCATAGGAAAAAAATCCTAACTATATATACCTACTGGCGACCTCCAGTTGGCAGCGCGACGAAAGAAGAAGGCAGACCCCACGTTCTCAGGCAGGATATTATATTTATTTAAGACCTTTCAAATGACGCGTTTCGAGTACAATGTACTCTTGTTCACACACCGTTAAAACAGTCAACCTGTTAATTGATATGCTTTTTTTCCCAGACCCTTCCTAAGGGCCACACCTCCTGTTGTGCATCACATGACTGTGAAAACAAACATAGAAATGGGTGCTACATTACGGATGGGAGAACAGACGACTGATTCCTGGTGTAATCACTTGATCACAACATTGCAAGAAAAAATTATATATGTATATAATGTATAATACAGTATATACAACAATTCGTGCTATTATAAAATATATTATACGTCATCATATTTAGAAAATGTACATTGTGAGATTTATAAACATTGTTCATTTCCTATCGTAATAGTATTGCACATATCTCATAAATGGCCTTAATTAATAACTTAACTGCTTGAATGCAGAATACCCGAACCACGGGCTATTAAAGTGACTGGTGCTTGATATTCCCTGCTTGAATGCAATTATCCAAAAAAGGATATAAAGTGCCTAATGCAGATTTATGTAAACTGCAAACCAGTCTGATGCTGAACATTAAAGCATGAATTCACTGGATCATGCGATGTAAACATATCTGTGACAACTTACTTTGTGATACCCACGAGCTGATGTCTAAAATATTTATTTAAAAATCCAAAATTCATGAATTTACATATGTCATAAATATCAAGACGTATATACAAAAAATATAACTATATGTATACTATATATTGTAACATAACCACCACTAAATGTGTGCTCATATGTGCATGTGCCAATGTGAGTGGGAAAAACAAATTGGTTGGGAGAAAAATATAATACTATGTACAATTCTAAAGAAAGAAGTTGCAACCTTCATAAAACACACGCATTGTCAATATGTACCGGATATACAAAAGTGGTACATCTTGAGCGTAGGTGATAGATTTAATAGCTCAGTGGGCTGTAAGAAATTGGAATCGGAAACAACCATAAATCCGAAAAACAATATTGTAAGTAGCCTACATTGTCAAAATCCAATATCCAGAAAAACTCCGCCCTCAAAGACACCAACGGGGGAGACATTTATAGAAAATTGTGTAGATCCTCCGTGGCGTTGAGCCCGTGTGGCTGTTTGCTGTCCAACGCCACGATATATTGAGTCTCTAACCTTCTGAGTATTTTGTCCCTGTCACTCCCCCCCCCCGTCTCAAAGGGGGCACTGCATTGATGACATAATATTTTAGACACGTCAGATCCCTGGCGTGTACCATGTCAAAGTGTCGTGCCACGGGGTAGGCGGAATCATGATTCACTATTGCGCGGAGATGCTGCAATATCCTCACGTGCACCTGCGACCTGGTGCTACCCACATAGCTCAGGCCGCAGGTGCAGGTCAGGACATATACAGCAAAATCCGTGCGGCAGTTAAAGCTGCCCTTAATTGCCGTCCTGGTGCCAGAAAATGAATTATCATAATGGGTGGTGTTTTGCCCAAATTTGCATGCACGGCATGAGCTGCACTTAAAAAAGCCCTTTCTAGTGAGCCAGTCACTGCCACTGACTAGCTCAGGACTAGATTTAACTAGCTTACTATGCATGCTATAGGCTTTTTTAAAGGTGACAATAGGTCTGTCAGAGACTCTCGAGTTCAAGACACCATCTGTTTTTAAAATGGGCCAATGCCGATTAATGAAGGCTTTAATTTGCCTTTGCTGGCGGCTATATGTGTATCAGGATGCAACACCACACCCACAACTGTACGCACTGCAAAACCACTACAGCACACCATATCTCGCTATGCAAAGGAATGCAAATGTTCCTGGCAAGATGCAACCTCCACCTCCCACAACTGTACACTCCGCAGAACCGCTCAGCACACCACATCTTCTTAATGCAACCTCCACACCCCACAACTGTACGCACTGCAGAACTACTACAGCACCCCACATCACACTTTGCAAAGGAATGCACATATTCCAGGCAGGATGCAACCTCCCCACCCCACAACTGTACACACTGTAGGACCACTACAGCACACTAAATCTCGCTATGCAAAGGAACGCACATGTTCCAGTCAGGATGCAACCTCCACACCCCACAACTGTACGTGCTGCAGAACCGCTACAGCAAACCACATCTCGCTAAAAGAAAATCATAACAAAGGGTATCACACTCATAACAAATGGTATTGCACCCATCCAGGCTCACACACAGAGGATATATTCTAGCCCACAGCCACTCACGGATTCATGAGACCTAACCCAACACACACAATGCATAGGAATTTCCACGTGCAACACAACATGCACTATATAGACCACACTGCACATGATAACCTATGAAAAAATCTAAATCGTCTGCCAAACCGCCATGAAACTTCACAATAAAATATTCCATTCACATTACCCCATTCACAAGGCTAGAAAAATAAATGATATCACTTTAGTGCTCATCAGCAATATGGCAATAAACCTATGTACAATCACAGAAACTGCTGCCTTAATACAGTCACCCAGCTTGTTATCACCAAAATCACAGATGAAAACTGTGCACATTAGTGACTATATCGCATTGCATGAATATAACACAGCTGACCCTGTATGAACACACAACCACAGAATCTCAAAAAGAACACGTCGCCAGACATGCACATTTTTCATGCTCGGATCTTGTGGGTCACCGTGACCATGCACACGCTTCAGCACAACTCGCGGGACAGCACGAAATATAACGCAGTCAATCCTTAGTAGCTGTTGTGCACGCCCTATGTTAGTTCACAGTATGTGACTCTCTATGTTAGTTCACAGTATGTGACTGCCCTTACTACCTTCATGCGTTGCCTAGTTCCAACTGCCACCTTACTGCATAACGGACATGATCCTCAGCTCTCCCTTTTTTAGAAGCATATTTTATACATTTTAACAATCTTCATAAGTGTTTTTAACGTTCACTTATTTGCACTTGTTTTTAATGTATGTAGAATGGAAGTCGCATCTAGTTTTATGGTTGGTGGTGAAAAAAATGTTTGGGGCACGATCATTAATGAGCCTTGGGCATTTTCTTTGCAGATTGGGATAAGATAAACCCTGTGAATTAGAAAAAACTGAATAATTGGTAAAGGAGCCTACCTTATGAAAATAAGAACATTGAAAGAAATTTATATGGACTTTACGTGAAACTTTGGTTGGAACATAGAAACTTTCATGAATGAGAACTTACAGTAACCCACTTGGGTATTATGTTCACTTTACTGTATTTAATTTAAATCCTTATTTGTAATTTGGGATGAATTTTTCACTTATAAATGGACCCGTTAACTATGGTCGATAGGATATTGGGCACTTGCAATATGGAATTTAGTTCTTTTCCAGCCTTACAGATTAAGTGACTAATGCAGTTGCACTGTTTCAGCCCATATTATCATGACTGAGATGTAAATATCATTTTTTTATTTGAGTTATACAAATAGAGGCCCCTCCCACACATGTAATTCAGTGATTAACCCACTTGGGAATTAGCTAACAAATATGTAACATGCCCTAATTTCTATTGGCAAATTATTGATCGTCAGAACTTATGGTTTGAGAATATGTTCATATGGGCGTATACCTTGATTAGAGTCATCAATGTGTGGCTTTGTGTGTATATACATAGAAACAAACATGTCTCTGCTCGTGCCAATATGGCTAATACAATTTACTCACATGATGAAGGGGTACTGTAATTATTGCCAAAAAACACAGACACAATGCAAACAAAAAAATCTTCTTCCCCTTTCTGGTGAAAATGATTAATTTTATGTACAGCCCGAGACGCGCATTTCGTTTCGTTTCCTTCTTTTGATGCAATGGATTATCCTGAAATTGTTTAAAATATTGCAATCAGTGATGGAACACTGCCATATGATCAACTTAAGTTATTCATGTGTTATTTGGCCAAACCGTTATGTTTAATAACAAATAACATGGTACTTATGAACTGCAGTTCACCACGACCTGTTCTAAGATGGCTGATTTCTAAAAATACTTTGTTAGTCCACCTTTTATGTTATTTGTTGATGTGTGTAATCACGTGCACCTATTATAATCAATGGCCACATAGCAGGGCTTTACCCGTGAGCAAGGCGGTTACCCGCCGAAACGCGTAGGGTTTCGTAATTTGGCTTATGGTTTCATAATATTAAAATATATGATGACGAGACAGACGGAGTATTGAGCATTATTGACTGTGTGGAGTGCGAGGTACTGGTGAAGTACGAGGACGTGCATAATTATCGGGAACCTCCAAGCCCGAATCGCACCGCCGACAAAGTGTCCCGGTCTATGTGGAGGAAAAGTGAGTTTGAATCTTCATAACGCATATGATTCTAAACTCACGTTCACATGTTTTTATTGAAATATTCTTTTTAAAATTCTGTAACTTGCAAAGGGTTTTTTTAAATCATGCAATAAAGTTGTTGTTTTTTGTCACCTTCATGCGTTGCAGTGGTCCTGTGAAGATGACTGCAGCCTCAGGATTCTGCTTACGTGGCTGCTGTCATGGGAAACTCCACGCAAGCAGATAGGTTCTGTGCTTGTGTCCTCCAGAGCTCGCGTCACCAGCTTGCTAGTGTGCCACTGTTCGTCACGCAGCTCACCAGTAAGCAGCCAGAACAGCTCAAACATAAACAAGTTGAACGTTCCTTACTGCCAACGTTCAAGTAATCCTTTATTCCAAATTACACATGTCCCCAACATGGGTCTTTCACGAATGCCTTACAGCACAGTTGATCCGACAGCCACAACCCCAAAGCAGCCGACCCGACCTCTAGCCAACATCCCTCCGGGCTCGATTACTACCCCCGAAAGCCTTATCTTTGAACACCAAAGGGGGCAACTTCTAGGATGCAGCAGGTTAAAGTGTCATCCAGTTCTTTCAAAGCAAACGCTGCTGATTCAGTGAAACCACAATTCAATGCTGCTAGAACCATTAAATGTTGCCGGCTGATTTCCAAATAATGCTGTCAGTTATCACCAAATAATCTATGTAATTATATGTTTTCAAATAACTTATCCACATTCTAGATGATAGCAGGCTGTCGGATTTCAACTCATTCCAAATTACCATTCTGAACATTGACTGTCTTTAAGCCACATATGTCAAAAGCTATTTCAGTAGGCTGTGAATCTTTAAACCACAGGTTGATGCCCAATTCTTCAATTCTGTAGAGTGGCAGTAGGTTGGTTGTCTTCAGATCACATAAGTCAAACGCCCAAAATGTCGAACGTGTAGGCTCTATGTTGTGGAAGACACAAGTTAGGCATCCAGGGTATTACTCAGGCTTCTTTTCAGATTCTGGCAATTTTCTTTTAATTTCTTGTGTACTTTCTTGGCTCTTCACACGTGGTTCTTTTCAAAATTGTCTCCACTTTTGTAAATGAAGTTTGGTCCTTGTATGTAATCAGTCCAGTAGCCAGTAGTGTAGATTATGTAGGTTTATTCAGTTACAGGTAAGATGGTACAGGCCCCACTAGGAGCAGCATCCTGCTCCTCAGCCCCACTCATTCCAACTGGCCACTCATCCAAACCATGCACTCATGAATATTCTATTACATCACATTCACACAGGCTGACCTGCAAGGAACTAGGAGACACAGGATATAGCAGTGGTAGGTTCAAATGCTGCTGCATATTGATGAAAATAATACAATGGAAATACCTGTGCGTTTTAGATGTTTAGCCTGGAACATTTCAGGCCTGAACAACAAAAATAAAAGAAAGTTGGTGTATGAGGAATTGAAAATATATGATCCACACTTGGCTTTGTTAACGGAAACGCATATTTGCTTTAAGGACAAGAAGCTATTGGGGCAATTGGGATATGAGATGGTGATATGTACTACTTTAAATGCTCCTATTCGGGGTGTGGCAATTCTGAAGAAGCAACAATTACGCGTAGAAGTGATCAAATCTGCTGCGGACAACGGGGGTCGTTGGGTAATTACTCAATTGCCATTGGAAAACCGTAAATATGTTTTTTGTGCTATTTATGGGCCTAATACTGATGAGCCATATATTTTTGACTGGCTAAACATGGAATTACTTGCATGGGAGAGTGAACTCATCTTGATGGGGGATTTTATTTGTGTGTTAGACCATGATCAGGATGTTACAAAGAGAGGCATATTCCGACGCATGCGTAAAACCAGGGCCGAAATCTTAGAACTAGCAAGGATACATAATGTTAAAGATGTATGGAGGAATCTGTATCCCGGCATACCTGGATATACTTATTACTCTCCACCTCATAAACGGTGCTCACGAATAAACCTGGCTTGGGCGTCGATGAAATTATAGATTCAGGGCACATGGAGATCTTCCCAAGGGTCTCATCCGATCATAGTCCTATACTTCTTATATTTAACATTGTCCAAAGGGCACCAGAACTCAGACTCTTCACGTTTCCTAGATATTTGCTAACAGATTTAGTATTTGTAGCTAAGCTTAAGGAGCATATTAAAGAATTTATTGAAATCAACATTAACACTGCTACTCTTCTATCAGTTTGGGACGCTTGCAAAGCTTCAATTAGGGGACTTGCGCAGCAATACGTATTTAAACAAAATACAGTGCGTAAGAAAGAGACTAAGGCAACCCTAGCTAATATTTTATTACTTGAAAAACAATTCGCTGACAAACTCAGAGCTGATGAGATGGGCGCGCAAAGCATTGTTCAATTAGAAACTAAACTTGTTACTCTGCACTCAGCTTTCAAAAGTTTCCTTAGGGAGAAAAATAGTCAGAAAATTGTTAAATATAAATGTTCCCAATATTAATGTGGAGATAGAGTAGGGAAGCTTTTGGCTTACAAAGTTGCTGATGATCGCGCAACAACCCTAATTGAATCTATTAAGGGCCCCCATGATATTATATATACTCAACCAACACAAATATTAGGACAATTTGTTTCATATTATGAAAATGTATATACCCCTGAGTGTAGAGGTAGGGAGGTTCAGATACAATCCTATATTAATAAGAATTTGACTGCAGGAGCATCTTAAAACAGGCATGTATTGGAAGAGGAGGTTACATTAACAGAGCTTCACCTTGCTGTTATTTCTCTTCCATCTAATAAGGCGGCTGGTGAGGATACACTCCCCATAGAGCTATATAAAATTTGCGCGGATGAAATCTTACCACTTCTTTGTTTGGTAATTAATTTAATTGGTGCTACTGGGAAGGCCCCAGACTCTTGGAAGACAGCCAAAATTATGTTCTTTAAAAAAAAAAATAAACCACCTGTGGAGTGCGGGTCTTATCGACCTATATGAATAAAGAACAGAGCACGTACCCCGCCAATTGATCTGGTGGTCCCGAAACTGGGATCCCAATATATGAGGGGTGATAAATCTAGGAGTTGGCACTGCACCGGACAAAATTTGCACAATCCAAATATATGCAAGAGAAAGAATTTTTTCAAAAATATATGTATTTTTATTTGTTTATCTGTAGACCTTTAGAATTGATATAGAGAAAAAAGATTCTTTTTAACGTACATAAATAACACATAATATTGCACAACATACATAAAAAGTTGCAAAGAGATAAAAATGACAAAGGTACATTTTCACTTCGAGTCCTACCCAGCAACAATCCACACTTCATTCATACTTTCATTCTCTCAGATTCTCACCAAATAGTTCTACCTAAAGTTCTATCACTCCACTTACATTCTTCCATACATTCCCATCGTTCTGTTGTATGTCACACATGGATGGTAGATATGTGGCATAGAGCAGAGTCTTATTCCGGACAAATAATCTTAGTACGGCCCCTAATCAGTATAACATAGTATGCCGTATTTCTTGAGACATGAGCCGACGCGCGTTTCGGTGTACAAGCCCAAAGGGCAACACCTTCGTCACGGCTGGGGGTTGTTGACTGGGAGTGAAGAAGATAATGATCTGAAAATAAAACACAATGCCTTAGTATTTTTCTATACAAAGAATAAATCTCTCAAGATAAATATCTTTCTAATACATATTATTGAACAAATGCGATTCTTTAGACCATGATTATTATCATTCATTTTATGTCTACGTGGTTGTCATTTTGACTGTATGCAGTACCAAACTACCTAAGAACACTCCCACAGACAGACTCCCGGAGAGGTGAGATCTGAAAAAGGCAATTAGATGGCCAGAGCTAAGTAACCAATCAGGGACACAATTTACTTCTTACACACTTCACAATATGTAACATTATAACATACAGTCATTCTGGGACACATATTGACCAAGGACAAAAAAAGGGGATATTGCATGTCAGGTTGGCAGCTAGAATCTACAGTGTTATGGAGCCTAACCTTTAGCTGGAAGAGGGGGGAAGAGCTGGAAGAGGGGGTAAGTTTAACCCCAACACAAAAAATTGGGAGTCTGTCTGTGGGAGTGTTCTTAGGTAGTTTGGTACTGCATACAGTCAAAATGACAACCACGTAGACATAAAATGATAGTTCAGATATATGGACTTGTTTTTACTCTGCGAATAGAAAATCAATAATTAGTACTGGATACAGGTGTCTCAGTCAGAATAGGTTGAATGAAGCCCCTAGACTGGCTCTAAAATGGACTACTAGTTTAGGATTTAATGTGATAGCCCAGAATATCTCAGCTGCCCTAGTTAATATTAGTAAAGTAGTCCAGTCTTCCAGTTTGAAACTTCAATCGTACAGGACGATTAGTCATCTTTACTACACTCCATTAAAAATGTCAAAATGGTCACAAAATAACTTAGGTAATGATCGTACTAAATGTCCTAAATGTGGTCTGGTGGCAAAAGACCTCATACATATGATCTATTCGTGCCCATCACTAACAAAGTATTGGTCGGAAAAAGAAAATATCTTAATCCAAAATCAATTGATTAATTTTCCATTAACTGCAGCTTCTGTATTATTGTCTATGTACCCGGTTAGTTTTATCAATAAAGATTTGTTAAATATTGTCTTGGCCTGTGCCAGACTAGTGATAGCGAGGGCTTGGATCTCTCAGAATCCTCCTCATACGACCGAGTGGTGGACACTTGTTCATGAAATTTATACTATGGAAGGTGCAATTGCCAGGAACAGGGGAACAAAAGCAAATGCAAAGTTTGTTAAGATTTGGGGTCATTTTTTGTAAAGTTTGCACTGATACGGATTATGGATGCTTTGTGTTTATGATGTTATTAATGATTTATACCGATCAGGAACTACCTCCCTTTCTTTTGTTTGTGTTTTTCCTTTTCTTTTTGTCAATTGTGTGTTGTATATTGATCTGCACCTGTATCCAATGTGAATTTGCACTAATTTGAAACTGATTTATTTTTTTGTTCTTTTTGTATATAGAAAATGTTAATCTCCCTGACTTGCTTGTCAATAAATAAAACATTTTGTCTATATGTACAACAAGTTTTTCACAATATCCCACAAATACATAAAACTTTTACAAAAAACGTATACTTTACAGGACACTAACACATCACATCTACTGATTCACACACACTCTATCCATACTCATACACAAAAAATATACAAATTATACAACGATAAACCAAAATTCAGCGAATTATGTCACTATAGCAATCCCAAAAGTTCTATACATTTTTTACAATTGCTACACTCAGTGAATTTTTTGTATAACTCTCCTACTGGGCTGAAAAGCTCTTTGAATAAAACATATGCATTTGGTTTATCCAGGCCTATGCGTTTCAAACCTCTATATGTAAGAGGTTTTCATCAGGGCCAGACTCACTATGAAAGAAGAATAAAGAAGACCTAATCAGAAAATGACCTCAATCCATGGTACTACTCATATGGCAGAACCAGTCTCAAACCTTGGCTTACCTCTAAGTGAGCTCAAACAACCACTGAATGGCACCATAATATAAAAGGTCAAAATGGAAAATTTCTGATAAAAAAAGTAGACAAAGTAAAAAGTTGTTAGTAATCTGTCCAATGAGTCAGGTGGCCTAAGGGGAATCAAAAGAGGCAACCAATGGCACTTACATCTTAGTGCAACATATGAACCCCGGTGATAATGGGGTATGTGGGATTATGTAGCTTCCACATTAGTGATCTGAAAAAAAACAAGAAGTATGGTGATTTAAGGACTGCACGACGGAACTATGCAGGGGATTGCCGATTAAGGAGGCAGACAATCGCTTACCTCTTGGAAACAGATCTTTACGCTCCAGTGAAGGAAATTAAGGATCCGGAAGAAGGAGAGTGAAGTAAACGGTCAGGCAAGTTCTCCATGCTGGCTCCGTGTAACGGGACGCAGCGCATGTTCCACGGCACTCACCGGTTTCAGACGAAATCCTTTCCTGTTGCGTCAGTCGACAAAGGCCAATGGGAGAGCCTGTAGCTTCCAGTGATGGTGTGGCTCTCTATACATCACCGCTCATTGGTTAGAGGGCGTGGCGTGTCTTGGAAGGCCGTGAATTGACAATATCTATTTATAAAATTAAATACACCATGCATTGATGACAAAGTGGATTTAGCCTTGTGTCGAGTATTAATTGTCTTCTTGAAACATAGGCGGCTGACCGAGCGGCGTCTGCCTATTAGTTACAGCGCCCGGTGTCTATCGGGAACTGAAGTTTTTTAACTACCATATGGCCGCACAGCATGTTGATTGAGTACTATGTCACGGACCTATTTTGCAAGTGCTGGTGGTACAAGGAGTCCTTCATTTGGAAAATCCTTCATAAAAATCTTGCTTGATTGTAGTTGACAACACGATATATCATTGCAGCTTGTCTCCAGAGATGTTGTGCTTTCAAGTGGATGTTATTTATGTTTTTGTCTGTCATGCTTGTTCCATGATTGACTGGTAGGCGACACTTCGTGATTCAACTGGGGCATATGGCGAGAGATGTCAGTTCACACATTGATTATTATTGGGCATGAAACCGAGGATGAAACTGGCACTTTTTTTGTGGACACGATGTTCGTTCACCTGACACCACCTTTGCATGTAATGAAGCAATTGTTCCCAATCGATAGTCCGCATTCACACGCCTGGCGCAATGGTCGCATGGTATTCTCTCTGATGATCTTATTATAGGGACTAGAGTGCTTATAGTTGTACCAAACTGTTTATAATTCATAAAGCTCAGAAATTTCGTTGAGGCCTGATTCCACTGTGTCAAATTTAACTATCAATAAAGCTTCTCTTCTAGATAGTTTAAGCACTCTGTTGCCTCCACAAGGATCCACTTTCACGGTGGAGATCACAGTCCATTGTAGATCTCTTTCAAGATGGGCATTCCTGATCCAGTGATTAACAAGAGGAGCTGTTTCAATTATCCTCCTTATGCTTGACTTATGTTGGCATATTCTTTGCCGGATCTCCTGGCTGGTTTTGCGGATATATAGTAATCCGCAGGGGCAGGTGATCCCGTAGATGACAAACTTAGTTTTACAGTTTAAAATTTTGTCATGCTTCCAGTATATTCCCATGTGGCTGAAGGCATCGCCCTCTACTGTACTTTCACAGCAGATGCATGTACCACATTTGTGGTGTCCTTTAATTGGAGCCATGCCCATTAGATTTTGTAAAGTAGGTTTTAGTCCTTCTTTCAAGCTTGCTCGAACTAGATAGTTTGAAATACTGCTCTCTTTTTTGAACACGAATAGAGGATTCGATTTAAAATCCCCATCAAATTTTTTCAGAAGATGCCAATTTTGGTCGATCACTTTTTTCAGTGCATTCGACTCGGGGCAAAAGGTGGTAACACACACTTGCTGTTCCATCTTAGGTTTAACTTTCTTTTCCAAGAGTGTCTCCCGAGGCGTCCACCAAGCTCTTTTCATTGATTTTTTCACCAGTTTCCTGGGATACCCACGATCTTGTAATTTGGTCAATAGATTGTTGGCATGTACAAAATACTCTTCCTTGTGGGAGCAGTTTCAGTGAATTCTAAGAAACTGCCCGTATGGCAAATTTTCGCGTAAACTTCTCGGATGGTTACTCGTGAACAAGAGAGATTTATTCCTATCAGTAGGCTACTTGAACAGTGTTGTTGCCAGACCATTGTTGTCGGCATGCACTACCACATCTAGGAATGAAATTCTGTGGGTTGACTGCGAAATTCTGAATTGTATATCCGGCATTCTGGTATTGAGCCAGTCAAAGAAAATTTTCAATTGGTCTTCCCCTCCGGTCCAAAAGACAAAAATGTCATCTATAAAACGGAGCCAAGTGGTTATATGTCCGACAAATGGATTGTTGTTATAAATAAATGTCTCCTCGTACATGGACATAAAGAGGACTGCCAGCCCCAGTGCGAAAGGGCAGCCCATTGCCACGCCTTTTATTTGAAAAAATAAATCATTTCCAAATGCAAATAGTTCTTTTTTAATGCCAAAGTGGCTAAATCAAAAATAAACTGCGTTGGTACCCTCCATGGTCTCTCTCTGCTATCCAAGAATTGCATCAGCACTGCCACTGCCTCATCTTGGGGGATCTGTGTGTACAGAGATGTGACATCTAATGACACTACCAGATCCTGACCTTGGTTAAATTGAAGCTCCTGGGTTTTATTTATGAAATCAGTCGTGTCTTGTAGGTAAGATTTTACTCCGGGTAGAAATTGTTTAAGAAAGCAATCCACATATTTAGATATCGGTTCTAATAGAGAATCACAACCGGAGACGATTGGGCGTCCGGGAGGGTGGGTGGGATTTTTGTGGACTTTAGGCAATATATAAAAAACTGGTGTCCTTGGATGCCTATTTTGTAGAAAATCGTACTCTTTTTCACCCAAAAAACCCTGTTCAAATCCTTCTTTCAAGAAAGCAAACAGTTGTCCCTGTAGTTCTTTTGTAGGTTTATTCTGAATCTTCTTATAACAGTTTGGGTCATCAAGTTGTTTCCGTACTTCTTTAATATATTCGTCCGTGTCCCAAACAACAATGGAGGCCCCTTTGTCAGCCTGCTTTATAGTAATTCGGGGGTCATTTTTTAGTGCCATTAGTGCGTCCTTTTGGTCTTTTGAAATATTATGTTTTAGCTATTTCTTTTTCTTTTCCATATCAGTAATGGCTGATAGGACCGTTTTTTCAAAAAACAAAATTTCCTTTGGCACTTGATTTGTTGGAGGACAAAAAGTCGATTTCTTCCACAGGCCAGTTACTTCCACTTATGTAGGAGTATTTTTTTCCAAGAAGAAAAGACGTAATCGCAGTTTACAGCAAAATTCAATAATCTCAGTTTTGAGTTTAACAAAATCTGTTCTTTTTGACGGGACAAAACTGAGTCCTTTGCTCAATACATTTTCCTCTGCTCATGTCAAAATCTTTTTAGACAGATTAAAAATTGGCGAGGTGTACATATGGACAAAATGTAAAGAAATTTTTCTTTATAAAAAATGAAATAATCCTTTAAAAATAAACAAAGCGATTAATGAGCTTACACGTGTATTGAAGCTTCTTACATGGAGGTAAAACTTTATTGAAAAAAATAGCAGCACTGGCAACCAGTTTTGTTTTTTGTGATTAGGGGCTCAGCCTTGCTGCAGATGAGCCAGACCCTTTATTGGTATTAATCAGAGGTGTACGGCATGAC